>NC_080718.1:14158156-14458156 GCF_019097595.1 Hemibagrus wyckioides
TTCCCTGTGTGCTGTACAAGACATTCTCTTGTTTCACAATTTCCACAAAACATAAAGACATGACTTAAGTCAATTAATGACTAATTAATAATCATTCCTTTCTATGTTCAGCTAGACTCCCTCTCTTCTACTTAGAACTGATTTAAGCCTAATGAAACCAGTGTTGAGAATTAACATTAAAGGTTATACATCCTTAATCACATATATATATAGTGTAAGTGTGTAGAATACATGGCTAAAATCAGTATGTTAAATCCATGCAGGTGTAATGTCAACGTCCGTGTCCCTAAACCCTGCAGACACGTAAATGGCATTCAAAGCTCCTTCTTTGAATAAAATGACGTCACCAGAATGTGTGTGGTGGCTATGATGCACTGTACGTGTGGTGCTTTTTCGGTGGTTCATATACGGTCACTGCGATCCTGAAGCAACGGTCCGTGACCACGGTGCCAGGGTGTAAGTGTTTTCCAAGTCAAATCAGCAGCAGCACTGGGTCAGCTGTTTACACTGCAACATGTGGGGACTGTTGCAACATGTGAGTAAGTTGTAACTTGGCTATTGGCTTTCTACATTTTAATTCAGGAACACAGGGAGATGGCACATGTGTGAGGCAAAGACAAGTAATTAAAATAATACTGATACTTTTATGTTTGTTTGTTTGCTTCTTTTTTGTTGTTTTTGTTTTTTGTCTGCCTGCCATTGGTCACGTGTTTAATGTGTACTTTTTTACAGCGTCATGTTAAAATTTTAAAGTGTTTTAAGCATGTACTTCAGGGTTTTTTAAAGCAAAATAGATTAGTATGCACTATGATTTGTGGTTATAATGTGGTATAATAAAACCCCTTATATGTCAGATTTATGTTTTTGTTTACAATATAAATATACATGCAGGTGTGTGGGTGCTCTGGAGAACACGAAAAAGGGTCTATTGTTTAGTTTGTTTAAAGTTGTTGTAAAAAACTGAAATGCTTCATTCAGACTTTGAATGTCTATAGTGATGATCTGTGATTGCTTAAAAATCTAAACTAAAGCCCTGGTTCATGGAAGCTGCCAATATCTGGAACAAATCAGAGAGAGCAACAATGACAGTGAAATACTTGGCCACCTAAACCAAAAGTGATGTCAGTACATTTGTCCTGTCATATAAAATCAGCTTACCAGCATCAGACCAATATGAATGTTTACCGCTTTGCAATTTAATTTACTTATAAACTGAACTTTAAAACCAGAAATAGACAATATAGCACATTGGCTCAGTTTAGAATAATTTGATAGTATCACAAATATGAGTTTGATACTCATACTTTATACTCAAAGTATACTATTATGTATTCTATAGTAATAGTACTACTACTACTATAATAATAATAATAATAATAATAATAATAATAATCGGATAATAAGGATCTGGCAAGGAACACTTGGAAAAATAATCCATAAATTGAGGTCTGTCATTTGTCTCATTTAATAATGATACATTCAAATTCATTGTGCAACGTTTGGAAGTGTGCAGCTTCACTGGTCATTAATGTAGCATGACTGAATGCTGGTAGTGTCAGAATGTGCATCACTGTCTTACACTGGCTCTGCTTGCATTAATGTGTAATAATTGCACAGCATTCAACGTACCATACAGACTAATAAATAAATGTAATAACTTCTCCCAAAAGCTCTGGCATACATTAGAAGAGAAGTGAAATTGGTATCCTAAAAAATGGTTTTATCAAATTGTGACAATAACAAAAGCAAAACAGCTCAACTTTAGTTATTTATAACACCCTGAAACACTTAAATGCAGACTGACCGGTTCTTTTACATAATGCTTATTCAGTATATATATTCACAGAAAGAACATCACTGAAGTTGAGCTAGTAATATATCCTTTTTGATGAGGAAGGATCATTGTGCTCTGATCTGCAGCATAGTCTATGAGTACACTGTCCTCTGCACCATGGACAGACAGAACTAGCACTGACTCTTTCTCTCTCTCACTAGCAAACATTGAGATTATGGGGATTAAACCAGGGAAGTGCTGGATTCCTCAGGCAAGTCATTCATAAATATATCAGAGGGTTGACATTAGTCCATTCAGCAATGGCTTTTCTGGGATGTCCTCTCCCACATATGCTGTCCTTCTGCTCTAAATCAGAGAGCAGAGGCAGTGACTGGGTGCATGGAGTCCCAGGTGGCTGCCATACTCTTGAAAGCCAATGGGGCAGTGATGTCACAGCTGTGGGGAGAGAGAGCACTGCCACTGGGTGGCTGCCATGTGGGGCCGGTCACATAGGCCGACGTGGTGCCGCTGTACCCCATGTAAGGCGACACTTGGGTGGGAGGATGGTAGGGATGGATGCTGTGAGCTGTGACATAGCTGTTCACTGTGGGCAATCCATTCGGCATCTGTGAGGGTGGAGAGTAAGGGTGAATCATAAGTGAAAGTGACCAGACAAACAGTAAGATACATTTTATCATAACATTTAAAAATGTGAATGAATTAGTAAACAGCAAAAGAGCTGAGCCAGAAGTCACTCAGAAGAAAGAGTAAAGAATGACGAAAGGCAAAAAGAAGTTCTACGGAAAGAATAAAAATATATATATCTGCATCTATGAGGTCTCTCATTCAACTGTTGAAATATCATTCATCCAATTATGCCCATGCCCAAATATGCCCATGATGTACCCAAAAGTCCTGGTTAATTGTTTTTCACCTTTCACCTACACAATAATGCCCAAAGAGAACTTACTACAGTGAGCAATCTGGATGTATGTATGAATTTCAAAACTATAACACTGATGGCAACATTTAACATCTGGTTAAAAGAAATCCCACATGCACTGATAAGTCCACATGAAACTGCAACCTTTCTACATGTAAGGAAACCCCACCAATTAAACAAACTAGAATAAAACAGAAACCATTCTGATGGGTTTTTTTGTTAGACTAGCTGTAGCTTTAGACTTAAATTTCTTGTCAACTATTTCCTCACGTGCGTTTCTCAGAGGACTTTCTGGGGATTTTCAATGCCTTAATGTAATCGTGAAATTAATACAAGCCATACGTATAGGCTTACTACAAATGCCTGCAGGCACTAGAACAAGCATATAGGCTTGCTGCATAAGCCCACAAGCATATAAAAAATTATGAGCAAAATTATCAACGTGTTTTAAATAACCTGCCTTGCTTTCTCTTAGGTAATAACTACAGCTACTGAAAGTACCGTAAGTTACGGTTGAAGAAATAAACTACATGGAGCTGACAAGCAAGTTCACAAGATCAAATAATTAATAATACTAACAATAATAAAACATGTTAAAAAAATAAAAGAGAGAGAAAATCCGCAAAATACACTGTTTTTCGCTCTCAGGGTCTTTTATTAGTACTGTTATTAGTAGGACTGAAATCTGCTGTGTTTATACCCGCATCCTAAAAGCTTGGGGCAGCACACGTTCATCATTACATGGTAAAGCGAGCATCACACTGAACATTCTCTCTTACGACGCTTTTAGGAAGCTAAACGTGATGTAGGCCCAGAGTAACGGGTAAAAAAATACAAATGCATATAGTAATAATACAACTGTATATACTATATTTGTTATTATTATTGTTGTTGTTGTTGTTGTTGTTGTTGTTGTTGTTGTTGTTGTTGTTGTTAATAATAATAATAATAATAATAATAATAATAATAATAATAATAACCAATGATTTATAAGAACTGGTATCAATTAGTTTGTTTGTTTTTTTTCCGGAAAAAAAAACCTTTTTCCCCTTGTTACATTAATCTTAAACGGAAATGATTCCGTTTCATGATCATTCTGGAGCCCTTGGCTTTAGTTCTACATTCTTATGTTATCCAGGTTTATTCGTAATATCTGGTCATTTATCGTCAAAGATATCCCCAAACACGGCATTAGCAGCTTTTTAATGTTGCATAGCATAACTCTATAGGCAGTAGACAAGAATTAGACTTTGAAGTCACTTTTCATAATGGCCTGGGAGTCTAGGCAGCGCTCATGCGCCGGTAATAAAGATTTATTCCGTCGTATTCCACGAGACATAAACCTCTAATCTCCTGTAATAATCGATTAATCAATAGCCTCGCGGCGTTCCAGTGCCTCTCTCCTCCCATCGATGACAGACGTCATCAATCCCGCGTCTCTTCTCTAGCTTTATTATTATTATTATTATTATTATTATTATTATTATTATTATTGTTGTTGTTGTTGTTGTTGATGATAATAATAATAATAATAATAATAATAATAATAATAATAATAATAATAATAATAATAATAATCGATTTGCGATTATTCTTATTCATATTATTATAATTATAGGATCCAAATCCACAGCAAAGCCGCATGGTGCTATAGAAACTTACAGCCTTTATCAAAATAATACACCATCTGTGTTGCGGTACTAAATGGTAGCATATTATTTTACATACAACTTAGACAACAAGTGTTTGGGCAAAGGTAGAAACGCGCAAAAGAAAAAATCCTCACATAAACACGCAACTTGCTGCAACAACACTGTGCAGTGAATTGCTGTGAAAAATTAACCATATGCATTTGGACTTATTAATCAATGTTTAAATATTGCTATATAAAATTACACAAATTACACACACAGAAAGATTCGTTTTCATTAATACGAAAAGTACTACGGATATTAACACAATAAATGACAGACGTTTGGAAAAACGTTTTTAAAACAAGGGTTTTGTTTTAAAACGTCGCCATCATTTTTGTTGTGTGTGTGTGTGTGTGCGCGCGCGCGCGCGCGCACGGCTTGGTTTAACGTTGTGGAACAACTGACAAACAGAGCTCGAGAAGAAACACATCTCTTTAGAGTAAAGAGCTATGGAAGCCGATTTACAAAAATCACTTTCAGTGAATATTGGAGTGCTCGGCTTTCAGTGAGTTCATTTATATTAAAATGATAAATCAAGACAGCGTTTATGCACTATTTAACACGAGACAGTCTGCATGCTATGATTATTATAAATATATAGCCATTTTAGCAACTCGAATGCTTTCATCTTTATTGGATGTTCATTAAAATTCACCAGACGCCCAGTGTAATTTCATGTTCAGTTACTGATTTATCAAACCCTATCTGAATATGTATGCAATATGCCCTTTTTAACAGTCTAATAGAAATAAATATATTTGTTTTGTTTAAATTAAGGAATATATTAAATCCTTAAATGCATAAGTTAGCCAGGGTTATTTAATATGTTGTGAAAATGTGATGTGACATACACAATTAATCACAAGAATATATTAGATTAAACATTAAGATTAGACTGTATTAAAATACATTTAAACATTATAGAGATTAGGATTGAAAGTAATCAGGCTAAGTCGTCATATGCCTATTTTATGTAGCAGCCCATGTCATATGTTAATGCGTGGGAGTTAAATTAAGAAATAATAATAATAATAATAATAATAATAATAATAATAATAATAATAATAATAATAATAATAATAATAATAAAGGTGTTTAAAGCACAGTACCCATGTCTGGGTCAAGGTCTCTCCTTTAGGTCATAGAGAAGACGCACATAACTTCACACATATCGACCCCAAACACCTAGCCACCCACCACCCCAACACACACACACACACGCACACACACTGCAATTTCTGTCTGTAGTTAGTAGTGAATACTGATATAAATGACCTACTTTTTTCAAACGCCTTTTATTCTTCCTTTCACTTTAAAAGGAGGATTAATTATTTATAGGATGTTCTTATTTATTTATTTTTACCTGTGAGTATTTCGCGTCAGCTTCTAAGTGAGGCTTATCCACGCCATTGACTAATGGAGAGCTCGCTGACGAGAAATTACTCCTGCTTATAGCGCTCCATTCTTCTAGTTTGGTGCTGGGAAAGAGCGCACTGTCACTAACTGAAGGGGGCAAAACACAGACAAGGAAGATGGCAGTGAGAGACGACACACGTGAGCCCCAGCAGAACAGCTTCATCTCCAGCTTATAGCCTCCCAGTCCCTCTATCACCAGGCCGCTGATCTTAGAGAAAAAGTCGTTTCGGTGTTTTACCATTTCTGCACTGGGCACAGGGTCATTTAAACTTGGTTGATATAAATAACTAAATATTGTGTTCTGATTAATGGAAATAGCCCTAATAACAGTGCTATTGTGGACTGCGTGTGTGGTGTGTGTGTGTGTGTGTGTGTGTGTGTGTGTGTGTGGTGCGCTGGTCAAACCTTGCTTGCAGCATACTGGAAATATAAGGCGCTTCTTTCGTGTAATGACCAGGAACATTTACTGAGCTTCTTCCTGTGAGGCCAAATTAGATTTACTCTAAACGCTTTAGTTTTGTCCGTGATGGATATTATATTATACATGCCTTCTAAAGGTTGAAATTGGAAAAGGAAGGCCACCAGGGCTGTAACACGAGAAGGGGGAGAGTATAGTTAGAGTGTTTTGTCGTCTCCCCCTCGCGAGGTCAGTGTATTCTTATTATTTTACAGCAATTAAGACAGACAAAAATGTGTTTCATTAACACCTGCAGTGTTTATACAATTCCAGATGGACACACAAAAATGAACGCTGTAGGTGTTAATTCAACACCGTAGGTGTTAATTCAGAACTGAGGATTCTGCAGTTTGCTGTTGTGTGTGTGTGTGTGTGTGCGTGTGTGTGTGTGTGTGTGTGTGTGTGTGTGTGTGTACAGTCATATATTGGTCTGTGCTCTAATTGATAAAATCTATTTCTCTATATCTCTTATGTCGCTCCAAGGTTTATTTGTTATGATTTGGATTTTCTTTTTTAATTCGTTACATTCATTAATAAATGGACTGCGTTATGGAGCTGCAGTAAACTCAGTACTAAAACGTCTCACTCCACATAGTGTATATTATACTTTACTCCAGCTTTCAGAACCTGCCGCAAACATCTGCGAATCATTTAGAAACGCATAAATTGTTTATAAAGTCTGCCTTTGAGAACACATTCCTCGCTGGTATTTCTTGTTCGGGACGAATATCTGCGTCGCCTTTGAAAAGAGTCGTGCTGATTAGATTGATTAAATGTGAGCTACCTGGGCTGCGGCCTTTGGGAAGACGGGCATGCTTCTGTAATCACAAGAGACCCGAGACAGTAGCTACATTTCACAGACCTGTTCTCTCCTGAGTCAAAATATCGATTTGCAAAAAATCATAGCTAGATTCACCTCGGTTATTTTTGCCTCTCACGAATTCATAGATTTATGTTTGAGAGGCCGGGTATGCTACTTTTAAAAATAATAATAATTATTATAATTATATAGCTCAAAAACATTGTCATGACTGTAATGTGCTGTGACATATATCTGAATATATTATACCTCTATGAATACTTGAAGTTGATTTAAAAAAATCTCAAACAAGCAGTGTAGTCTCAGTTTTTTAATTATGTCAGATTCAAACACCACATTTGATTTCTGCTTTTCTCTCAGTCGTTTGACTCTTCGTTTACCTGATTATTATAGTATTGTATACCATTCGGTCATTTGTTTTAAAGCAGTCAAATAAATGAAACTGAACTGAAGTATTTCTTTACGACTGCACGTATTTAAAAATAATCACCATGCCATTTTCCGATATAATTTGCCTCGTTTTCATATAAGCTATCTTCTGTGCGACATTTTATTTAAACAGTGTTATAGTGCTGTTAAGACAATGAAGGCTATATTTTGTAACTTTTATAATCTGTTCTCTGCTAACCAAATTTCCGAATGAACACACACACACACACACACACGCACACACACACACACACACAACACACACACATTAAGTTAAGTGAGGCAATAAAAAGTAGTTTCCATTACCAAAAACTGAGAGTATGCTTACTTTGCTGCTCCGTTATTGATCGAATGCCAAGTATATCTGTGACAGAATGAGAAGAGGGCCATATTCTGTGCATAGCCATATGTCCCGGAAGAGCAGCCATGCCAGGGGGAGTTGGTACTTTAGTCCCTGTTGCTCCGATCGGAGTTGGATAAGAGTATAAGTGGTTATAGGGCAGCGTGGGCTGCGGCTGAGGGTGAGAAGTCTGCTTGCTCGGCTCATACTGGCTCTGCTGCGACAGATTCCCGATCTTGTTGCGCAGGATCCGGCTAATCGAGCTGACTGAGGGCAGATTGAATTTGTCACACACGCCGTCGGCCAGCAGTCTGTCCCGAATCTCCCAGGCGAAAATGCCCGGGTCCCGCTGCTTGTAAGTCCTAATGTGTTTGACTACGGTAGGGGTGGTGACTCGCGGCTTGCTGCCGCCGATAGCGCCTGGCAGAATGGAGCCGGTCTCGTTGTAGCGGGCCAGAATCTTGCTCACACAGCCATGAGATACCCGCAGCTGCCTGCTGATATCACACGGCCTGATTCCCAGCTGTGCCAGCTCTACAATCCTGAGGCGGATGGCGTTGGGTAGCGGTCTTCCGTTTACAAACACACCGCCGAGCTGGTTCACCTCCCCAAAGGCTGGTTCTGGAAAGAAAAGGAACCAAAAAGTGTTCAGTGTTTAAGCGCTTATCGAAGCGCACAATGCGTTAAACGGGGGATGAAATTACCTTTGCGATGCGAAAAGTAAACGGTCAAATCTAAGGACTCATTAAACCTTAAATAGAGGCCTTGAATTTCCAACCTAACCACAACTTGTGTAAGGTATAACGCAGTCCCATCTCCACCTATGTTTTACATCACATCATAGCCGACAGTAAAGGCGTAAAAAATTGGGGGTAAGTTTAATTTCGCATGGTCTAATGCAGGAGTGCGTTTACAATACGCGTATTTAAAACATTCTGCAACGTATTCCAACTCATTGCTTATAATGATCAATGTGATGTGTTTGCCCGAAATCAAGCACATAGCACATTCATATACTAGTACCGCCCTCGTAGGAACACTAAACCAGTGAGCGCGTGAGTAATTCTACGGGAAAAACGCCATTTCACTGGTACTGTGAAAGTGAATCACTTCAGCACATCATGCGATCTAAAGACTCCATCTCATGACACTAATCTTGGACGGATTGTTTACAAAGACTCCGTATTCAGGAGGGAAAAGGCACACTCTTGTTCTTACCCATTGCGTGTACGCCTCCGATGACAAACAGAAACCCCAACAATGATGAACAGCCTCGGTTCCAGTTTAGGTCTCTATAGGCCTGCAGTCGAATCGGGGAAGAATCGATCGGCTGACGCAGATGCGATAGCGATAGTTCTCGTTGTGTTCTCGTTGTGTTTCCTGATGGCAAGGACGACAGGCTTAATCCGCGGCTATGATGGGACGGCCTTCCAAACTTTTCTCCCAAGCAAGGACAAGCCGTCCAATCACCACTAGTCTTTACACTATACTGCTCAGCTATTGGCTTAAAAAGTTTGACATGACAAGCCGGCTCAATGCTGAGAGTTTTCTCCCTTTCAGCTGGAAACAATGCAGCGTTTCGAATTTGTTCAGCGACTTCGAAAATTGTAAGAGATATAATTCTGTTTTAGGAGCATTTTTAAAGGTGACATAAATTAGAGAGTGACTGAAAGAATTTTAAGACACACAGGAATATACACAGGTATATAAATATGGATTTAAAAAAGCAAGAAATTTGACATTTGTCTTTTGAATTGACATTCATCGAAATTATTGAAGGTTTATACTTAAATTCATTGAACTTTAGTTGAACAAAGTAGGATTATGAAAACCCCGGACAACAGATGCTATCTGTCAAATTCTATATAATTTACTTTTAAGAAATCGTCTGAAGCTATAAACTGTCACCTTAGACATGACTGACAGAATTGTGTTTGTTGGTTATTCTTATGCAAAATAATTATTTCCATTTCTATTAACAATTTTTATTAGGCTATCACAATATGAAACAATGTTCCTGCACCTAAAAAAGTTTCGTTAGACAGTTCGTGTGTGTAACGCAAATGCAGTGTATTTATTTCAGTTTGATATTGTTTGTTTCCTGTTTTGGTCAGAGCCACTCTTTTTCTTTCTGACAGATCATGAAGCAGTTTAGAGGTCTATCTGAGGCCCTGGTGTCAGGTGTAGATGGCTATTGTTCGCTTGCACTTGGGTCTATTTGAACAGTCTGACAGTCTTTGCATAGGGAGCATAAGATGCTCGTGAGTCATTTGTATCACTGTTTCCTGTTTACCCAAGGGAACATTTTCACGGGCTTCTATCGCTGTTTGATTTGTTCTTTCCCGTCTAAGCAGGTCTTTTTTTCTGCTACACGGGTCACTTTACGCTCTAGTCAGCACAGACGGGTATACCTTAACATATTTGATTCCTCTTTAATGTTTTTTTAAAACGTTTTTCAATTATCTGCCTTTATTGTGCTAAATGAGTGCTGTTTTAACCATCACTTTATGCGGTCTTAAAATAGTTTTAAGCGTTTCTCTCTTAGAAGCGTTGAGGGGAAACACACACTATGCTGTGTATACTTTTAGGCTGGGCAAGTTCCACGATTTATGTTGCTCTTCTAAAATGAGTGAAATAGTGAACATAATAGGAAGATTAGACTTGCCTCATAAGCTTGCTTTCGTTTTACGAAACGTGAGCCTCAAGATAGAAATAATGCATTAATTTAGTTATTTAAATGACACTGATCTTAGGCCTCTGAACACCGTCTTAAACATCTTAGTTTTTTAAACGTTTATGTTATTATAGAGATTAATTTGCATGAATAGTTAAGGGAAATTAAAGCTGCAGTCACCGGTAGTGGAGCGCAGAGAAGCATATAAGATTGACAGCAGGCTGTCTTTATTTTTAATGTTTGCAGAAAACTTTTATTTTAAAACAAGAAGTTTTCGTACTGTTCAAAAATACAAAATATCAATCATTTACTTTTGCATATGTATTATTATTATTATTATTATTACTGATGTTGTTTAAACCGTTATAGTTATATAACTATAATAATAATATATGCATAGTGTGTATACGTTTACACATATAAATGATGCGTAAATGGGAGATATAGGAATTATCAAAACAATGTATCACATTGTTTAGATCATATAAATAACGGGTAATGTCTGTAAGTGTAATTAATCTCCTTACAGATAATTCAGGGGCATATCAGCAAACAAATTCAGCGCATATTCAGCGCACCCATCATCAATACATCATCAGTCATGCTAACGTTCATTCACAGGCAACTTGCATGCTCGGTCGCTCAGGGCTGTAAGGTAAAGGTCTACAGTTTAAAGCCACTGCATGTGTGTTCATCACCACTGTAACACCAGTGTGTTTAGACCTGCACCAATTCTTCCTTACTGTGTCTGTATTACCAGAATATGGGACATAAGTGGGGAAAAAAATTAGGCATATCATGTCACCAGATTATACAAGATATTTTAAGAGTAACTTTACATGTATGGAATGAGGTGTGTTATAAATGTAGCGTATTCGGTGGTCAGATAACGTTACACGTGTGTATTGATGTGAACAGGAAAGTGAGGTGAGGTGATGCGGCGTGGAAGCGAGTTTATACAGCGCGGCAGCCCACTTTACACATTTACAACTATAGTAGTGCACGTATTTCGAAGGCCAAATTGCCAGGTTGCTAATGTTGGAGTGATATGATTATTCATCTTTCAACAATGTATAACAGACATTAGGCCAACCGTAATAAACTTGAGCTTAGAAATAGCAATTTAGCTACTAATACTCTTATTGCTGTTTTTTGTTTTCTGTTTTCTTGTTTTCTATGTTTTCTTATTAATTTAATACCGTATCTACTATACCACGGCAATGCTGAATCAGACCTGTTTGAAAGTTTGAAAGTTTGAGATTTCACTATTGCAGATGATTTGCCAAACTGAATTAAGTTTTGGGAATTGGAATAATTGTTGATTTTGTTTTATTATAAAATTGTGATAATTGTCTAGTCGTTTTTCAGAGAATATTCGTCATAAACAGCGAAAAGGATTTACTAGTTCAACAGCATGATATAGCTCCATGAACCGCTAATTGTATTAAAACTATTTTCTCTCCTGTCTAGTGAACACCACAGAAGTCACACTGACAGCGTTTATTTTACGCTAGCGACTCGACAAATAAGAGAAAATCCATTACCACGTAACATCGCGCTAAAGGTCGTTTCCCTCTGCGTTAGAGAGGAAGCAGTAGCCTAAACTAGAATATTGTTGTTGTTGTTGTTGCTAATAAATTATTATTATTATTATTATTGTTGTTGTTGTTGTTGTTGTTGTTGATGTGGTCGTCGTCGTCGTCGTCCATAGACCTTCATAGACTCTGTGGCCATAAAATTTTGAAATTCTTAAATGCACAAATACTTTGTTTTAGCATTGATTGATTTAGCATATCAGAATGCCCTTTAAAGTAAAATTTAGCGTGAATGTAAACACTGCAATAATCGTTAAACGAAACCCTGCCGAAGTCTGTTGATTAAACAGGAAAAAAGATCGCTGAAGTCCGTCATAAGTTCATGAGTCAAATATAGATCCCTCGCTAATACCGCTCCGAAGGGAACTGTGAGTTTATGTTGATGCCCTATGTGCGCTTTGATGACTGTTCCCTCCTCGATCATTCATCTTGAATTCATCCCATGCTCTGATGGTAATGGCTTTGTGTATTAAGGTGGTTACGTCACTTTGAGCAAGCCTCGGAGAATTAGTGTGTGTGTGGGGGGGGGGGGGGGATCTAACAAATCGCAAAATTTGGAAATTGTCTTCTCAGTTGTCTGTGATGTCTCGTGCACGTGGTGATGCCATTCATTTAGAGAATATGCGACAGCAGCTGGAATTTCATGAAGCTGGAATTTAAGCCTTTTACGTTTATTCGGGAAGCGAGTACAAATACAGATACAATAGAATTCGTGCTGGCAAAAGATGCTTCAGTCATCAATCATTGCAGAGGCTGTAAAGTTTGTAAGCAGACATTCAAAAGTCAATACCACATTAACTAATGTTTTGTCATGGTTCTTATGCACAAAATCACTTCATAAATAGACCCTGAATTGTGTATTGTCCCTTATCTATCTACAAAGCATTTGATTGGACACATAAAAAAGTTTATTTACAAGTTTCTCTGTTAGTAGATTTACCACAGATTGCCGGTATAATGCAGTGGGGCATGAAGGTATCTAAGACAAATTTCACTTAATTGGCTGTAAGATAGCTATACCGTGTAATATATGCACATGCCTAAATGTTGTTCTGTCGTAGCAACATGTTCAGTCTTCAATTAACATCTTAATTAACGCTTTTCGTTTTTCTCCAGTCGGGCTTGAAAGAACAAGCTTCATAACTTTTATTATTTTGTTCATGCGGGGAAAATTCCGTGAGAAATTGCTTGACCTTTCCTTTCAAAACAAGGCTCGCTGTGGCGGAAGGTTAGTATTTTATTTTTATTCTGGTGCAGACCGGATTTTAGGCTTGGCTGAATCTAAACTGGGTCATTACGTGCTTCCTATAATACCAATGAAACAGAAGTTACAGTTGGACATAGTGTAAAAGAGAACGGTGTGAGAAGTACAAATTGTGTGGTGGAGGATAGATAGATAGATAGATAGATAGATAGATAGATAGATAGATAGATAGATAGATAGATAGATAGATAGATAGATCAGTGGGCGATCAGTTGACATCAAGCACGTATGCCATTCTGGCATTGCCTGTAACCAATTACACCATAGGCTATATTCCTATCAAACAGTAGGGTTTGTCTTACGGGACGCAATAACACGCAAGGCCTACTGGGAATTTTCTTTTCTTTTCTAAGCACCTCTGTTTTATAAGCGAGTCGTATTTTACCTTTGCGTCGTGGAGCACATATTGAAAAATTTTCGCGCGAGCAGCCAATGTCAAGGACTTCAACCTGTTTTTCTTAGAGCACCCTGGCTGTCCACAATCCTGTCTTCAATATGAGGTTCTTTTAGTCATGTTTATTTCAGGACGTTTTTACACCTAAAAAATGTAACAACATACAACATATTTTTTTCTATTGTACTGCATATAAGAAAAGTTATTTCGATGTCCCTTTTTGGTTTAATTGATTTTTGTCTGTTTGTTTGTTTTATTTCATGTCACTGACATATATGATCAATACAGATTCATCAAACCTGTAAAAGCAATCTTTGAAGCGATTTCAAAACCTATTTAAAGCTATTTAAAGGCTCAGTGCAGCCTTTGTTTACAAATAATTTCTTTACGATTTATCAGTGTATTCTATATCAATCTATTTCATTTATAGTATTTAACAACTACTTACATAAACACTTTTTTCGTTTAACTGAAATATATATATTTATATACATAATTAATAATTACCCATATATTACATACAATGTATATAATAATAATCCTGTACTACTGATTATTTATGAAGGTGTTACTAATTAAACTGAAATGGTGTTAAATATCCAGCGGTGAGAAAATATTTTTAAATCATTAAAATTATTTGCATGCGTCTTTGATTTTATAGCCCACATGACAACCAATGAACTATCATATAAAATTAATTAGCTACGATTGTTATGATTATTCGTTTTGATAAATCAAACATTTATTTTACAATATGCAAACGATACATATTCAAACGATAAATTTACTAATTTAAACAATATATAATAGAAAATCACATTAGCTAATAAAGTCAAATGTGTTATATAACATAGTTTATTGTAAAATCTAATCATTTTATATTGATAATGTCGTTATTACACGTGATTGCAAATCTTAGTCTATGAAGTGGCTTAAGATTGGCAGTCTAACGCAAACACGTACTGTAACAGATTTTGCCAAGTTTTTATTAACATCACCATTCTAACTGCTCGTAGTAGCTGGCCATGTTCTCTGTCTTATTTTGGGTACGTGGTCGTTAACGATTTCCCAAGATTTCATTTCATGTGAGATCGGAATTTAAAAAAAAAAAAGGATATATTTTACAAAAGCTAGTGAGCTAACAACGATAATCTCCCCCACGCAAAAAAAAAAAAAAGAAAAAAAAAAGAGAAAACCTGTGACAAACCTGTCCTCAGAGAGTCAATGTAAGCCCTGCAATAACAAGCTTGCCTCTGAATTTTACTACAGGCTTTTTCATGTAAATAACCTACATCACACCGACGGCCTTTTCTCTGTTAAAAACATATTCTAATGAGCTAACCAAACGTTTGGGTACTCATTGCGAAAGTAAGCGAATCTACTCATATGGTATAAATTTAGTGAAAAAAATCGATATCGACTTTACTACAATTTAGTAAATTAGAGGTTCGTCGATTTAGAGATTTTTTGTATAACTGTACACGAGACTGGAGAAGAAGCACCAGAAAGTGTATCAGAAAAGAGTGTTAGAAAGGTTAAAAATTAATTGTGCAATAAATTGTTTAGAGCAATTCAACAACAACAACAATTTAACAAGAACAATTGAGACTATACAACCTGGATGACTATATTAAGTGATTTCTATCATGTAGGTTACATAAAACATTATAACATTTACTTCTTAACAATAAAAGACTGAAAACCATATTAGGTCCAGCATCATATATATATATATATATATATATATATATATATATATATATATATATATATATATATATATATATGAAATAGTCTAAAATTTAAGACAACCATTCTGAACTATTCTCTTACTGGGTCTTACTGTAACATTTTTAAAGGATCAGTGGATGACTGCTGATTGTAACCTTTATCTTCTAAACAGGATTGACACCATTAAACGGCTTTGCAGGTTAACACCTCTCAAAGGTTGACGGCTCCTGTAACTTAAATCCAGCCGTAATGAGGAGGACAGCAGGTTAACGACGTGTGTACGGCTGTTTGCGGGGCCAGCTCGCCATTTCGCTTCTGACACACAAAAGCAACAATATTTACGACTCTTTTAAGCATCGATCACACTGACAGCTCTTAGTCCCAGCACATGGACTTCATTAGTCTTAAAGATTAAATTCCACTACAATATACCTGCAATTTCCAATCAGAAAGGCACAATATAGTTGCTTTTAGTTGGATAATACGATGATTTGATTGCGACTCGTCATGGCCATTTTTTCTATTGTGTCGTTGGATGTATTTACAAAAAGCAATCGTATTTAAATTAAGAAAAACAGAATTGTAGGGAAAATGTGTCTAAAAACAGGGGCCTTTCCATCATTTTTATAATAATAATAATAATAATAATAATAATAATAATAATAATAGTAATAATAATAATAATTGAACAGATGGAATTGGTTTGTTGAGAGAGACATTTTACAGTGTTAAACAAAAACCTTGTAAAGATCGTTGTCACGATCTGAAATACGGGAAAAGAGGGGGGGAAATCGAGATTAAAGTAGGCTAATCCAATATACTTGTGTATTTAATGGAGATCTAGCGCCATCTACCGATACCTCTGCATGGTTGTATGAAATTGTAACATATATTTATATATTAATATAAAATGTTAAAATGTAAAATATTTTAAGATGTGAAACATTTTGAGAACATAAAATAGAATACGTGCATTAAAACAGAAACGTTACAGAAAAGGCAACGTGCCCGCAGAATAGTAAGCAGTAAACAGAATCATATGCGTTGATCTGTTTGATTCACAGGGTCAGATATTGTAGATGAGCATGTCAAAGCATCAGCTATTCAATTTTCAATTAAATTTATTTGTACAGCGCTTTTAACTTGGACATTGTCTCAAAGCAGCTTTACAGAAATATAGAAACAGAGAAAAAAATATAAAATTTAAAGTTAAGAAACTATTTTATCCCTATTTCATCCCCATTTTATCACTAATGAGCAAGCTATAGGGTGTCTCATTCAGGTGAATTTATCCAAAAACTATTTTTGGCAAAGGGCAGGATGATGTTTAAGATCAAGTCATGTGTAAAATTTAAATCTTGCTTTGATTGACAAATGATTGACTCATATCAATACATAGATCTGGAATGTTTTTAGGCCATTTAATTGTCGATTACAAACTACGGATTCACCAAACATCCTAGTGAATTGGTTGTTATAAGCCACTGGGGACAAATGAATGTGTGAATGTGTATGGATGGAGTCCTAAAATGGACCGATGTCCCATCCATGGTATAATCCCATCTCACTCCTGGAGTTCCCTGGATAAGCTCTGGATGCACTGTGACAGGATACAGTGGTTACGGGAAAAAAATAAATTAATGATTGAATGAAAGGATGTGGAGGGAAAGGACAGATGGAATGCTGGAAGTGGAATGGATGAATGGAAAAAAATTACACAAAAGTCTTATTTGTAGGTTATTTCGAAACAGCTGCATCCCACAGTATCCAGTAGGAGGTGGTGCTGTATCAGGACTCATTACGAATTGTTGAACGCATTTGAGTTCTTTCTTCTCTAAAAAACAAAAATGAGAATTAACGTAACCTTGATTTTACATAATATTGGACTTGTTTCGAGAACCTACGGCGCCATCTAGAGGAGAGGTGCTATATTGCAAGGACTGGCTGTCGATTTAAATGCAGTCAGGACAGGAGCGCCCCCTAAAACAATACTACTGCAGGACTGGGACAAAAGTTCCCAAAACCAAATTACTTTGAGACCACTGGCCACCTACTGCGATGTAAGAAACCTTGTACACCTGTTCATTATTGCAAATATTTAATCAGCCAATCACGAGGCAGCAACTCTGTATAAAATCTTGAAAGCACAGGTCATGAGATTTACATCAAACGTCAGAATTGTGTGGGGAAAGGTGGGGTGTATGTAAATTCGACCATGGCATGGTTGTTTGAGTCAGAGTATTTCAGAAACAGCTAATCTCCTGGGATACCAGTATGGTATGGGGGAAAGCACAGTGCCAGTGAGAGGCAGTTCTGTGAGTGGAAAAAGCTTGCTGATGAAGAGAGAAAGGGCTTTTCCTAGCTGACAGGAATGCTGCAGTAACAAATTGTGAGCTCAAAGGTTGTGAGCAGAGAAGCATCTTAAAACTTACCAAGTGTTAGAATGGAGTTCTTAATAATTCGACAACCGTGGGTTGAATTATTTTTTTTTAATTTTCTGAAAAGGAACTGTACCACAAAATATGTTCTGCTGTACATCCAGTATGGGGTTTTGCTTGCTAGATATTGATCAGAGTGACATCTTGAAGTTACTTTTAAAAAATTCTGTTATTATTCTGCATTTTGCAGCATCCTCTTGGGGCTTTTCATTCCATGTCTCTTTTATAACACCGCTACATTTGTCCATTCTGACATTTGTCCATAAAGTGAACGATGACTTCCATGGAGTTGCAAGACTAGCGGGTTCATGATTTATTTACCAATAGCATTTGACTATATGGACCAAAAATTTTCGGAATTGCCAGCCACTTGACGCCATCTCCGGGGGGAACATTGGCGTGCAGGCCACATTCAGTCGCAAAATAGGACAGAATGACTCCAGAATCTCTCCAAGGGCAGTTCGGGTCTATTGGTGGTTCAGTGATTCCTTGCTTCTACCAGGAACCCCGCCAGCGTTTAGGACGTATTAATTATTTCAGTGCTGTCAGAGACTTCTTGTTCACGTTACATAAACAATCGAAGTACAGCATGCGAAATTACCACATGAATAGTCCTTTCTTACTTGTTCAGTTTACTTATTGATGACGTTGCACAAAACTTAACGAACATGAATATACCTAGTGCGGTATGATTGAATTAACCTCAGTATATTATGCAGGTGTTCATCACACGCTTGATGCGTCAAACGCAATTATGACGTTAAAGTCTATATAAAAACTTCATTTTAATTCTGTTTCTGAATTCTCTTTTACAGACAGACATGTTGACTTTTGAAAATGTAAATATAAATTAGCTTTTATCAAAGTTTTATTTCGTACCATTTTTTAATTAGACGTACCATTTTTTAATTAGACACATTATCTACTGCCAGTTCGCACATGTGTACTGTACTGTACTGTAAATATTGACCTAAATATGGTTAAATCCACAACTGTGTTTCATATCTGCATTGCTACGTTTAATTTAACTTGTGTTCTATATTTAAGGTTTTCTTCCTCCTAGTCTTATTAGTTATTTTTGGTATTAGTTATTTTTGTATACACACACACACACACACACACACACACACACACACACACACATATATATATATATATATATATATATATATATATATATATATATATATATATATATATATAACACAAGAATTTTCCTCATGGGATCAATAAAGTCTATCTATCTATCTATCACCTAGAAGAATTGTTGCTTTAGGAAGCACAAGAACTGACAGGTCTGTAAATATAAATAAGCTCAATGGCTTTGACCGACGTGTAGCTGACGGGCTGAAGATATAGGATAGAGTACTAAAACACCGTAAGGATTGGCATGATCTCTTAATTATGTAAAGATATATTCGGACTATAACTGAACAAAAGCAATAACAACGTCTTTATAGGCCAATTTAAGTGAATTCAGACTGGCCCGGTAATGGACGGCAATGAATGTCCATGAGACATTCATGTCCCTGGTGCCTGGGAAAGTGCTTAATGGGTTTTTGACTGCAGTTTTACCTGGAAAGCCTAGAGGCCTCAAGTTTCGGTTTGAAAATAATTGCCTCTATTCGGTCACACTTTGCTAATAAACCCTGCTTGTGGCTAATTCACATGCAGTGCAATACCGGTCTCGAATCAGAGTCAAAACATGAAACCTGAATCTTCTTCTTGTTAATAAAGGGTTACTTAATTAAATTGCCTTAAGTAAAAAGAATGAAGATTTATGGTTGTAATTTGAATGAAATTCTTGTTACCTTAAAACTGTTACCTTAAAACTGTTACCTTAAAGCCACAATATGCAGATGGAAAATTATATTTAGAAATCATCGAAAGAAATTCTGACACACCCCTCCCTCCCTCAGGTTGAAGAACAGGAGAAAGAGGAGATGTTGATAGAAGAGTATTTCCTGACTTGGCGGGAGACGGGAAACACCAGACTAGCGCGCGTGAGAGTGAGCATGAGTATGTGGGTAGTTCGTGTGTAATGCTTTGCTTGGTCCTTATGCATAAGTGCATTTTCTTTACCTTTGCTGGCAAATGTATTTGTTAAATTAAAATTAAAGTTTTTTTCAAACAGTACTTTTATATCAACGTTACTTTTAAACTATCTACACATTCATCCAAAGTGCGTTTGTGTTTCCAGACAGATTCATAACATTAAGTATTCCTTTGTCTTCATCTGTAATTCATGAGCTTTTCCCGAAACGAACATAGTAAGTCATAAGCAAATGAACGGGTAGCCTAAGCCATTCGTTTTTCATTAAGCACTTTAAAATTTTTTTGCCTTGTGTGCAGTTCTACCTCAAAAAGGCAGAGGTCGCTAATTTCGGTACAAAACCCCTCACAATAACACAACTAGTACATTCATTTATACAGTAACGCTGGGTCATGACCACAGCTGCATAAGCTTACAAACGAAAGTTGGAATAGTTAACAAAAATAAGATTTAAGCCTTGTAAACATAACTTATTTCGACATACACCTCCAAAGTCATATATACAACTGACATTAAAATGATAGGCAGTAAGTGTGCAGATGTCGTTTGACTTTTTTAGCCAATTGCAATCTGACAGAGATTTAAGAATAAGTACGTGGTTATTCTATATTTAATATTTACAGACTTATATGACTCTATGACCAACCATCTTTCCACTAACAAAAAATATGACATCTGGCTTTACTAAACACTGATATATCTGTTTTGAACTATTTCTTACAAAGCATCAGCGCTGGTCTTGATATATATATGGATTTATTTTATTGATTTATTATTATTATTATTATTATTATTATTATTATTATTATTATTATTATTGTTGTTGTTGTTGTTGTTGTTGTTGTTTCTTCTTCTTCTTCTCCTTCTACTTCTTTTACTTATTATTATTATTATTGTTGTTGTTGTTGTTGTTGTTGTTAAAGAGACCTCACTGTGCCCTTTTGCGTTAGAACTGTACACTAGATCCACATGAATGGGTCAGCGTGCCATTAAGTTACAAAAAGATCACTTGTGTTACTGGGATAATCCATGTAGTAATGCTTATTTTAAGCAAGTAAAAATTTAATAAAATGTTCAGGTTTATTATTTTGTGCCAATACTGTGTTGGCTCGCTCTGTATTATCAAGTTGAGACAGACCCAAAAAAAACAAAAAAACATGGTAGTTTATTTTCATCGAGATGTGCCACCAGGAGGGATTTTCCCAATGGAAGAAGGCAATATTCGCTTGGCAGCTTCATTAATCAGAGGTGATGTGACCTGGCCTGTGTGTTATTTCCAATTGTGGGTTTTTTGAATTGTTGCTGCAATCAAGTAAATGTATTAAACGTGTATGTTTTGATAAATTGGCTTAGTCTGCAGTGCTTAGAGACATAATCACGTCACTAGTCTTTTTTGTTGCAAGAATTACAAAGGCCAGTATCACCAAAGCAATAATAATTACATCAATACCTATTAAACGTTATGGGTCATGTTCCCTGGTTTGTGGTCATAAACGTGAGAATTTAAATGTAACGCTACATTGATTGGCTGAGTCTGTAATTGACTGAGGACGGTACTGTGACCCTGGATTGAGCCAGAGCTCGGCAACCTTTCTCTGAATTCTACAGTTCTAATGAAACACTTAGTGAGGAGGTGTATGACAGAACATTGAAAATTAATCTAATCTCTCTGCTTTGGAAATACACAAGCATGAAGTTAGGGTCATTTAAAGAGATTTAAGATGAGAGCTGCGAGGGAAGATCTGTGTAACACTAAGACATACAAGGCAAACAGATCTTTCCATGACAGAAACATGTTTTGAATGAAGGCCAAGCTCAAGATATGCAGGGATATTAAATATTGTGTGGACGTGTATTCTGCATATTTGTTAAATTATTTTTCGTTTACAATCCCCATTCAAAGTGAAAACGTCATATTTTAAGAAAACTTTTATGATTAAACGACTCATTACATTAATTGCATTTTTCTAGATTTAGCAGAGTCTTCTGATTCAGGGGAAACAACTTACATTATCGTAAAAGCCCATAAATTAATCAAACACGAAAGAAACGTCAATATTCTTTAAAACTTGAATTTAAATGCTACTGGTAAATATAAATATTTTTAAAAAATTTTCGATGCGCATCTACTGTTCTCAGACGGAAACTGTATTAGTCTTATAGAGTTCAATGTTTTGCGTAATTTGTTAAGATATATATTTGACTTTATGTTTTTGTGTGTGCGTGTTATATTACAGAAACCGCCACTGCTTTCGGTGGCCGTGTAGGCCTAAAGTGTTTTCTTTTCGATGATGTCTTTTCTTGTAGCTTCTGGTCTTGTTTAAATCAGAAGAGCCTGCTAGGGCAAATATTTGGCTCTGAAGAGCACTTGGGGATTGGGAAGAGTGTCCACTCTGCAAAGTCCTCACTCATCTGTAGGTGTGTAATAGATTAAGAGCATAAAAGGGGGGCGTTAGAAACAAACTTTTACGTGCACAAAAGCTTTACTTTTGCAGCTTGAGAGTTTGCACTTGTGCAAAGAGCTTGGCAAACTTTCTGACACGCGTTGCATAAGTCCACTGTAATCCATTAATCAGCATGCTCAGAAGTGCAGGCAAACAGTATGAATAGATATACGCTAATCCTTAAAAAAACAAACAAAAAAACATGTAGGCCATGTTCGCGATCAAAATATTTATTGACTGAAGAACATCATTTTTTTATTCACACTTAGTTCTTTATTTATTTCACGACCCCTGATCTACAATGTTAAAGACCATTTTAAAGACCACGAGATGAATCACGGAGCCACGATATTCATTTGTTTCTCATTAAGTGTAAGTGCTATAACAACACAACACTCTCCTGTTGAATTAGCTTTTACACGCATAATTAGTAATTTCATGTAGACTTGGAAGCCGGTGGAGATGCAGAGCAGTAGATAGCGAAGATAGCGGCCTAGATCCTATTCAAAACCATGACAACACGGAACAACCCCGGATTTATTCCAGAGAGCTAAAGGACATTGTGCAGGGGCGTCAATCAAGCATTATTCGAGCACTGAACAAATGCAAAATCTTGACTGGAACAAATGCTTCCAACGGGTCTCGGACGCGGGGCTACATTTCCCTCTTTTGTTCCTAGTCGCTGGTTGGCATGTATTTGTGTTCCCTTTTTTCCCTCCGTCCGACCACCCAGGACGACCAGAAGAGGAGGGATATACGCGCTCGTACTGGGAGGAAAGTGTACATAGGCTGTCGGCCAGGTGCGCTATGAAACTATGTCCAAAACGACGAGCTAAATAGTATCGTGTTATGCTATTTTAATTTCAGTATACTTTTCTTAATTGTTTAGTATACTGCTTATGGTAACACTTCAACTTGTACAGCCGTCGCGCTGTCTCTGTATAAAATTCAAGTTATGTGTGTGTGTGTGTGTGTGTAAAACTCAGCCATAACTTGAATTTTATACAGAGACAGCACGACGGCTGTACAAGTTGAATATATATATAAAGATAAACTTCGCTTTCTTTTTTTTCTTTTATCTAATTCCGCCCATAAAAAAACAAAATTCCATAAATTAAAACAAAATAAAAACATAAATGTTTAAAATGTTTAAACAATACAAAATTAGCAATGCTGAAACCAAGTTAAAATATAAATCACATGAGGGTCACAAAACACAGGGTATGAGACATAAAATATAATAAGCCTGTTGGGACTGTATTGGCTTTTGGTGGGACTTGGCATTGATCATACATGATAAACAATGAACTTTGTTATATGCCATGTTTTATTGATTGGAAATAAGCAGACAACTTTTAAAACAGCTGTTTCAAACAAGCTTGTACTCCTCTGGTGGCGTCATATTTTGGCATATACTTTAGTACAATAAGCGGATTAGGACGCAGCCCATCGCCTAAATATCGCTTGGAAAACAGTCCACTGACTGCCTCATGCACTTCACTGCTGAAGGAAGGGACTCGACTCGGCATCGGCCTATGTTTAGTATCTTTTTGATCTATAACCCACCCCACAAATGAATGTAATATTTAATGAAACGAAAACTTGCTAACCTTTCCTAGTAGCTGAAAAGCTTTCTCTGGATTTAGGATTTAAAATCCCTTATACAGTATTAAATGTAATAAGCCGTTAGATAAACTGTCATAACATTAAAAAAAAAATACTTTACAGACCATGGAACATTTAAAAAAAATCAATACTCTCTGTAACAGGTGGAATATGAACATCCCTTTACATCCCAGACAACTCAGAGTCAATTCTCGTAGTAAGTGCTCAATGCGGTTTTACACTTCTTATGCTTTATGCCCATCTTCTCTTAATTAAACCCCTGCTTACATTTCTTTTATTAAAAAATGTACAATCTGACATTAAAATCCGAAAATTATTTAAATGCAAGCTGACGTTTACATCTATATGTTGTTTATGTAACATTCAAAATACTGACAAAACGAATAAAGGCAGAAAACAATACAGGACGCTAGTGGATCACTTTGTATGCAAATATCTGATATGTTATTTGGGCGGGAGAGGGAGGGGATGCTCTCTTGTTGTCACTTGCCACCCAAGACGTGATTCAGCCTCAACAATTACCATTATCTGTGTTCTACTTTTCACGACTTGGGCGAATCGGTAATGATGAAGAGGGTTTCCTTCAGTCATTGTGAAAGTAGCGGCCTATTCTTAGCTTGGTTCACACCTACCGTCGCTGGGACTTAAGCACTCGAGTCATTCAGGTGCTTTGTGGCCGAATAGGGAGGCGGCTACTGTTTAGCTGCACTAAGTGCTGTTTATATAAACAGCGCCAGGCCAGTGTACACATCATCACTAGGACTCGGATGAAGTACCATTCTACGGATCGTCCTTGGATAAACCTGTTTAAGACAAACAAATTTAGCTCTGTTATATAATGGCCGTTCCTGCCAGGCTCAGCTTTACCGTGAGGAGTATACTGGATTTACCAGAAAATGACAGCGAGAGCGCAGCGCATCTTCTGCCACTCCACTCGCTCTCTGGCTCTCCTTTCTCATCTTGGGCAGACAGCGACAGAGGCCACTGCATGTGTAAGTTATCCCTCTTTCAGAAATAATGGTAAAAATGTGCACTTTTCCATATCACCAGAGTGGGTCCATTATATCATATTTTTCCACGTTAGCTTTTATCCAGCTTTTATTAGGCTATTTGCCGTATTATGCACGTACATTACGCATCTACTCTTTTAATTATCATCTATAAAGGGCGCATGGTTTGTGCCTCAAATGTGAATTTGTACATTTCATGACCTTCCAGAGTTGATGTCCTCAAGGTCCATTCATGTACATTCAATTATTTAATTATTTACCTATTTATGTAGTTTGTGTGTGTGTGTATGTGTGTGTGTGTGTGTGAGAGAGAGAGAGAGAGAGAGAGATGCATGTCTATCAAATATTTAAAAATATATTAACTATATATTAATAAAATAGAATTATACATAAAATAAATAATAAAATCGAGAGAGAGAGAGAGAGAGAGAGAGAGAGAGAGAGAGCAATTTGGTACTTTTTGTGTCAGAATTCATCATTTCAAAAGTATAATTAAAGTTTACAGTTTAGTTTATTGTAGGATCTTACATTATCCTATTCATGGATAATATACCTAGAAAATGACGTATATTTGTTTGTGGTACAACTATATATAGAAATATATATTGTTAAAGTAAACTTTTTTTGTACACATAATTAAGTTCCACTGTGGGTTTATTTACAGCCTCAGATGAGAGCAATCCGGAGGCGTCCCCTGACTCCACCGGGTCTAATGATCCCCCCGCGGAAGTAGATCAGGAGAAGAAAAAGAAACGGCGTGTGTTGTTCTCCAAGGCCCAGACCTACGAGCTGGAAAGGCGTTTCCGGCAGCAGCGTTACCTGTCTGCTCAGGAGCGCGAGCAGCTCGCGCATCTCCTCCGCCTCACGCCCACACAGGTCAAGATCTGGTTTCAGAACCATAGGTATAAGATGAAGCGAGCTCGGGTCGAGTGTGTACAGGATTTCGGTCCTCCTCCAGTGCTGCGCAGGGTCGTAGTACCAATTCTGGTGCGGGACGGTAAACCATATCAGAGCTGCATTGGCGATACAGAAAAGAGAGGTTGCGTGATTTCGCCAACGTCCTGCGGTTCTCGAGGGTTCCAGCCCTTCCAGCCATCAACTTTTGCGCTTCTACCGCAGTACCAGCACTTTACAAACCCAATAGCCTCCACACACCATTTCATTTGGTGAGACCATCCACAGTGGACAATGGATGACGCATGGATGAACATACATGCTTTTATTTACACGTGTAGTGTACTGAGTAACTGAGTAATTGCAATTTGCACATATTTTATTTTATTGTTATTCTTAGAAATAGTTGTGTTTACTGATCTGACATGATTTGTGACTTCTTTGAAACGATTATGACACACAACTACAGTATAGCAAAAAGGGCTAATTTAGCTTTTGTTTTAAACCAAATGTATACATGGTAGTTAAGAATTTAAAATATATATATATTATATAGGCTGAACAAAAAGACATGTTGCATAGACAACTATTGCATTAATTTACAGTTGAAACTACTGAAAGATGATGTTCCTTTTGTCTCAACATTGTACAAACTATTCAACTATCAAATAAAGTTTGTTCGTTGAATTAATGTCTTTGTCTGCCATTATGCGGATGTTAACTCAGTATTGGTGGTTTAAAACATAATATGTAATTGAAAGATTAATGAAAGGAATTATAAAACGATGTGGTTTGAGCAGTATTGACACTTGTTCATATATTTTTTCGTTTGGACTTATTTTGTTAATCCGAGTCATTGTTGGTAGGCCATTGGTATACATGCATTCAGATGTTACTTATAGGAGCATATTAGCGCTCAGCAAGACATTTGAGTCTTTTATAATGTTAAGACATTATCTACAATCCAGGAGAGCAGAGACAAATTACAAACTTCAAACGTTTACTCAGCATAATAATAGTCAGCAAACACAGGATTAGGCATGAATGTGTATTGGCTTGGCACTGGTCTGCCCCAGCGGCGCTTTTGAAACCACTTCCAGAGATGTCTTTATCGGAGTTCAGAGTGTTTCTTACAATACCAGTATAAATGAATGGAATATTATGCGCATCAGACTAAGCCGTAAAGTTTCACATGTATCGAAGCTAAATTGTTGAAGTGGAAAAATGGCCGAATCAGTGACAAGTTTATTTATGAAAGTAAAATTATCCACTGTCATGGATGAGCTGTGATTTATCATGCGTCCACGACCTCCGAGCTCATCCTAATTCCCAGTGCGCATCACTAGTGTCACCTGGCCCTTTGTCCCTCTCTCTGGTCCATATGGAGGACAGTGACTGAAGCTGTCTCGGTCTACATCTCCCCTCCAACACTTTGTATGTCTAAGTCTGAATGGACCATTGTGTGCCATCCAAAGGGACCTAGACAAAATACTCAGTGCCTCAATTCTCGTGATGTTTAATCAGTCCCTGGTGACAAATTTATGGGGTTTAACAACACAATAGTGTTTAAGGTTTTAACAGTGACAATGCCAAGCTTTTAGTCATTTCTACCGTTTTAGTGATTACTCTTAATTGTTTATACATATTTACAAACATCCCTTATTTACAACAGACTGATATCTTGATAAATAGACAAAGCTTTAAAAATATAGACGTCAGTAGGAATCTAAAGTTAAAGTGATATCAAATCAGGCTTAGAAATAAAGCTGTTATTGAAAAAATGACCATGACAATGGAATTGTTAAATATTTGATTATAATACACTTTATAGATTATGTATTTCAAAATCAGTAAACAGTTTGGTTTAATCATTAACTGAACAAGTATACTGCAAATTTGTCCATGTGTAATTTTAATAAAACAGAAAGGTACTCTAAAAAGGGGTTAAAAATATCTACATAGGTCGTTATATTACTCCAAGGTCAGATATTCTCGTCACATCGGTGTCAACTTGGCTCATATATCACCACAAGATCCTGGAAAAAAGTAGCGGTCTTGATATCTGGTCACAAATTGGGCTACTATCTCTTAGGCTACTAATTTAGCTTTTGTGTATTATCAAGAGTGTATTATAGGTCCTTATTAGTATGTTTAAAAGTTCGTTGTGAAGTGTAAGTAGTGGATAGATTCACAAAATATAGTAGCCCAGTGTATTAGCCGTTCCATTGGATTCAATATTGAGGTCGGAATCCAAGTTTCTTCTTTTGATAGTAATAAACAAACATAGAAAGAAAGAAAGAAAGAAAGAAAGAAAGAAAGAAAGAAAGAAAGAAAGAAAAGTGAAGCATTTGTATTGAACTAAATGTGAAACACTGCATTGGGGATTTTAAGGATTTTAATTTGCATTATAGCTTCATTACTTGCTTGTCAACTGAAAAAAGTATCCATAATCTTGCATTATTTTAATTATATCTTATATATATATATAAAGTTAATATATTTTTAAACATTTGATAGACATGCATCTCTCTCTCTCTCTCACTCTCTCTCTCTCTCACACACACACACACACACACACACACATATACACACACACACACAATCAGTCATCAATGAAAATACTGATATTGTCCACTAGGTGTCAGACCTGCACTATAGTGTTTCCTGTGAAGGCTCCAGCGCTCACGGACACTCCACTCAAAAATGATCACAAATGTTTTTTTTTAGTGTCCAGTCAAATAAGCAGGCTGCTACTATCATATCAACTTAGTCCATGTAGAGACAAAGGAGATATTTTAATCATTTAATCTCAATTTCAAATCGAAGTGTAATAAGAGTAGAAGAAGCGTAGTGCTTATAGTCATAATATTCAATCTTAATTTTTGGACGAGATCATAATGTAAGACATCAAATAGTAGCATGAATACATCAGAAACAACGAAATATACGATATCAGAATGTAACAAACTCTGACAAACTTAAATATCGCTTGAAATATTAGCATTTTTGTTTCCAAGTCAAAGCTTTCTGTCTAATTACCGCTAATTGACCATGATAGCCGTGCTCCTGCGCAGAGGAGCAGGCCTGATTTAGATAATTAAGAGAGCCTTTTGAAAACCCGGATTAAGGAGGCCGAAGACTTCGGAGGAAGTATGTTATGATTCTAATTGTCATAATTGCGTGTGCGAAGTACACTTAATTATAACCACGAGGTGCGCAAGGTGCGCTCACCTGCTTCTACACCGATGAGATACAGTAAATTAACTGCTGGCATATTGTTGAGGACCAAGTGCATTAAAATTGGAGTTGCGTTAATATGGGTGCCTACATTCAGGAAATCTAAATTGTTTTTACATCTCTCACAATAAAATGTACAATTCCAAAAAGGCTTTTTTTATTGAAGACGCGGCCACCAGAAGACGCTGTCTATCTTCTAGTCAAACGGTGTGTGTGTATGTGTGTGTATGTGTATGTGTTTGTGTGTGTGTGTGTGTGTGTGTGCTCCTCATAAGTCATACTTGGGTTTTAGAAACTACAAATAAAACGAATTAAATGCTACAAATCCTTTGCTGAAATTTGTCAGGCTGAAATTGAATACGATTAAAACTATTGCTACACGCCCACCAGATGATCTAGCCTTTAATTTCTGTTTATACCAAACCTCAGTTTTTTCCCCTTTGTGAATCTTTCATATTTTACACTGGAAATATTTATAGACTACAGCTGTATTAGCTCATCTTATTCACTCATTTGCCAGACTTGTTGAGCAATTCAGAAATATATAGCGATTAGAATCTCCTGCGTACAACACTTGCTGAAATAGGAACTACAATGTATAAAACTGATCTGTGTGTAACTGAAATCTGTAATTATTATCTATACAAAAGCCATAAAATCAGGATTACAGGATTTAACAGCTGAATAATAATAATCCGGTTTGACGCAGTTACAAAAGCTGAATGTTAATATGCAGATTTTGAGCCAGTATAAAACAATTTAAAATAAACGCATACATATAATAATAATAATAATAATAATAATAATAATAATAATAATAATAATTTTTGAATTTGCGCTCTTTTGACTAAAATGCAATTGCTGCAACAACAACAACAACAACAACAACAACAACAATAATAATAATAATAATAATAATAATAATAATAATAATAATAATAATAATAATAATAATAATAATATCAGAAGCAATAATAGCAGTAGCTGAAGTAATATTTCGCTTTTTTATTAGAATCGTCGTGTATATACTTTTAACATTATTATTAGACGATATTTAAAAAACGGTCAATTCGGGGTATCACGCATTCTATTACTAGCAATGCCAAAAGTGATTCTATTTAACCTAAAAAAGAGAGAGAGGGAGAGAGACTGAATTAATCGCGTAACTAAGTTGACAGCTGGGTAGGCTACCTACTTGAGCGCCGTTAACTTTACCTGAGAGGCTCTCCTCCTCCTCCCGAGTACTGTTGTTTAGGACTGGCTGTCTGTGACAAGTGGATGAGAATTTAAACGGCACACTGCTCACATCCAATAACACCAGACAGAAAAGAAGTTAATCATTCACGCAGCCTCTTACTCGGCGCATATGTATTTATTTATTTATCAGTCGCTGTTCCTTCCTTGTTGCAAGGGCACTTTTGCAAGTATAACCACGATGGGTCATAATGTAAACACGTCTGCAATCACTAGAGGCCTCTTGTGGCCATTAAAAGTCAGGAGTTCAACTCGAGTTTTTTTAGGGACTGAGTGGTTCTCGAAGATTCAAGTCCTCGTACGCGCTCTCATTAAGTGGCCCTCATAAACATCACTCTAAAATTTCAACGTTTCATCCATATCTTTGTGTGAGTAAAAGCACTATTATAATATGAACGTGCATTTCATGCACAATGTATTTTACCCATAGATGCAGTTAGATACGTAAGATTTTAAACGTTGTGTGGCTCTGTTTATTTGAAACGAAGCAGCTTACGGCCATGCAATATGAATTATGTGCTGGTGTACAGATGACAGCGTTGATTTGTATTGTTGCCTTAGCTGCTGATGCCCCGCCTCTGACGGTAGCCTTAAACCTGGCACCCAGCTAAAACAAACGAAAGTCAGTCTCGAGCTCCCACTCAAGCCAATTAAGGCGGACTTCACGCGCCCTCTTACGTGTCTATCTCGCTGTGTCGACGCTGAAGCAACAGGAACAGAGGAGCTGGCCAAAAAAAGAGAAGAAGAAGAAGAAGAAGAAGAAGAAGAAGAAGAAGAAGAAGAAGAAGAAGAAGAAGAAGGAGGACAGGTTCCTTTGCCTTCTGATTTCTCCAACACAGAACAATGTCGATGAGTCCTAAGCATACGACTCCTTTTTCTGTGTCCGATATCTTAAGTCCTCTTGAGGAGAGCTACAAAAAAGTAAGTATGGAGGGGAACAGTTTGGGGGCTCCTCTTGCCTCGTACCGGCAACCGCAGGTCACACAGGCTGCGATGCAACAGCATCACATGGGCCACAACGGAGCCGCTGTGCCCGCTGCCTACCACATGACAGCCACAGGAGTGCCACAGCTGTCCCACACGGCTATGGGAGGCTACTGCAACGGTAATCTGGGCAACATGAGCGACCTGCCGGCTTATCAGGACGGCATGAGGGGGAGCACGACAGCCACAAGCTGGTACGGAGCAAACCCTGACCCGCGTTTTTCTACAAGTAAGTGAACTTGATGGTGCTTTTTCATAAGACGCAAGTACCACTTTTACTGACCGCGAAGAAAAGCGTTGCGTTTTTAAGTCTAAAATTTACATACGGAGCAGCTAATTTGTGTTTGCCTATATGTTTGGTTGGGATACTTGTTAAAACCTTCTACTTTGTAAGTTATTTATAAATACCTCATATATATTACACCTGTTTAAGTCATATAGGCTTTGTACCATGCGCATGCAGTGTTTATAGCATTTGTTTACCACGAGGATGCAGAGCACGCAGTTTGTTATCCAGGTGTGAAAACCTAACAAAAAAGACATGAAGGGACGATATATAAGAAAAGATACGGCAAACATATTTTTATTTGCTTTTAGTGTCATATAAATTTATAGCTGAACATTATTATTATTGTTGTCGTTATTATTATTGTTGTTATTATTATTGTTATTATTATTATTATTATTAATAACACAACTGTGTTATTATTATTATTATTATTATTATTATTATTATTATTATTATGTAGTTTTTGTTGTCTGATAAATATTACTCCTGACGATTCTCCATTTGCAGTCTCTCGATTCATGGGCTCCTCTTCCGGCATGAACATGAGCAGCCTTGGCTCATTGGCAGATGTGGGTAAAGGCATGGGATCCCTGAGCAGCGCGCCGAGGAGAAAGAGACGCGTGCTCTTCTCGCAGGCGCAGGTCTACGAGCTCGAGCGCCGCTTCAAGCAGCAGAAGTACCTCTCGGCTCCGGAAAGGGAGCACCTAGCCAGCATGATCCACTTGACCCCGACCCAGGTGAAAATCTGGTTCCAGAATCACCGCTACAAAATGAAAAGGCAGGCCAAAGACAAAGTGTCTCAGCAGCAGATGCAGCAAGAGAGCGGTTCTTGCCAGCAGCAACAACAATCTCCGCGGCGGGTAGCTGTGCCCGTGCTGGTGAAAGACGGCAAGCCGTGCCAAGGCGGCGGCCACACTCCTACTAGCGCGGCACAAAACCATCATCACCAAGGCGCTAATGTCATGCTCATGACTAACAATGGCGCAATGGGCCAGCACCCGAGTCAGCAGGTAGGCAGCGCGGGTCAGTCTCCAGATTTGGGCCAGCACGGTACCAGTCCCTCTTCTCTCCAGACTCAGGTGACCGGTCTATCACACCTGAACTCCTCTGGGGCTGACTACGGCACGGCCTTGCCCTGTTCCGCTCTGCTGTATGGCAGGACGTGGTGACGACCGCGGACGGATAGACAATATCTGTAGGCTATTTGACCTCAACGACTGCTTGGCCGAGTCAACAGCAACACAAAAAAATGAAATACTCTGTAATCGTTTTGAACAGCCCGGCTTGTTGTTACTTTTTGTCCTCCTCCGTCCGCTCAAAATCCAGACTGGAAAGGTGGCGGGGGGAAATGTTGATCAATGCAGAATGAGAAAAATAGCCTTTTCCCAGTCTTTTATTATGAGGATGTGCGTCCAAAGATGGCGAAGAAGATGGAATTATTTATATAGCTTTTAAGCGGAGACAATATATAAAAATCACATCATCCAGACGGATGAAATAAAAAGCCTCATTTGGCACTTTAAGACGCCGTCTCACATTTTGACTGCTACAGTACATTCCTGATTCTTATAGATTGCAATGTAAGCCGTAGCTTGTACATTCCTGTAAACGGTTTGGATTTAATACATAGTTTTTAGCGATATGTATATGTATAAAATTTTTTATCGATATTGAGGGTTATATGTTATTTGAGTTCCATTGGTATTTGTACGGTTCATTTCCTTGTAACTTATAGATATTTGACTTAAGCGCAGTCATACAATCATATTAATAAATTATGAAAAATGATACACTTTTTTATTAGAATTGGTTGCAAAAATTAATACGGTGCCATCTAACCAAATTAAATTTACTTATTTTTTTTCCCTAAATTTTTGATAAAGTTTGTGAAAACTTTTAATTACACCTAAATGTATCAATGAGAATAAAAATAGCTTATGCTTTCTGCAGCAGCGATTTGTTTTGTAATACTCAGGATTGTGAAGACAAGAACAAATTTACTGCACTGATTCGTATTAATCTATATTTCCAAATTAGATCTGATTTTTTTTTTTTTTATCTTGAAGTAGATTTGATCTGATAAAATTTACCGACTCGCGTGAACATGAAGCAGCCGTGACAAGGTATATTTTAGTGTAATTTACACCACGTGTCGATTGTAACAGCTTAGAGCCTTCCTCGCAAAAACAAGTATACAACATGTAATCACCTTGATATTTAAACAGGTTTGGGGAGAGACAAAGTACAACTTGAAGGAGGCCTAATATAAGCTCCTGATTGACTCATGGTACAATTTTAGCATGTTTTTACTCTACAGTCGGCAGTAATCACAATTAACCTTCTTCGAAGGAAAATAAATTATGGCTTATTCTCGATATTGAATGCAGCCTTCGTAGCTCACAAAACACCCAATTTCATATACGTTAACCTGGATATTTAAAACCCCCAGAAATGTAGTTTGTTGTTTGTAAAGTAAACCAAAAGCTAGGCCTTTGTAAAGTCGGCGCCTTTTTTGAGGTTTCTTTTTGGCGGGTGTGTGAGTCAGTGAAGGTGATGTGTGCGCACATCAAACAAACGCTCCCGAAAGCAAGCTTATCAATCAGATCCCTGACCAAACAAACCAGAGTTCACCCAAAGAACCGTGCCACACAATGGACAGTGAATTATCAGAATAGCCTCTGTCTACGATGCGTGTGTGAATCCAATGCACCGATTGTTTAGGTAATGATAAAGTTTAAAAACATCATCAGGGACCAGAGGGTGGTTGTTAAATGGAGGACCAAAAGAAGTAAAAAGTCTTCCTGTGTACTTTTATGTTTTAAGGAATAACTGAAAAGAGTTAATTAAAACTATTGGAAACTTAGCCTACTCGTGTGTCCAGTGAACCACAGAAAACAGCTTAGCGAGTCCAGCCCGTATTGTGCACCACCGACATTTCATGTGGTAGTAAAAAAATTCTAAAGACAGGTGCCTTTGACAGGAACATCTGATAATGCAAGCAGAGTTGCTTACTCTGTCTTGCACACCGAATGCCCCATCGTTAAGGACACTTGTTCTATTTGAAAAATTAATCGAGACAAGAAAGCTGTGCTTAATCAAAACATATTTAAACTTTAGTTAAACTCGCTTTGCCTAACCATCTATAGATCATTTTTTTTATTCTTAGTTTTACAGTTACATTTAAACAGTTATAATGTTGTTAAATGTTGTGTTTTTTATTGTTTATGTAATAGCTTATTTAGTATATGCAAATGCATTCTGATTGTGTTCAATTCTAGAAGGTCTACATCTTAAAAATTTGATCTGATTAAAGTAGATGATAAATGCTAATTCCCTCAAAAGTATGTGTATTAGATGTAACCGAAGTGGTTTACGTGTAGTTTACTTTCTGTGCACTCATTTTGACTGAATGGTGGCAGGTGTTTGTTCCACCTGGGTGCTTGTTTGTTTACAGATTATTCTTGGTTGCATATAAATTGGTTCTAGTTAATTCCTCCAGCTGTTTTTTTTACATAGATTAACCTACCGTTTTAATCCTTGTACACAAGTTACTGGTAAGATACTTCCAGGTTTGAGGAAGAATATGTGGTTAACATAAATACAGTAATCAGATTTACACAGTAATATTATTGAAATTCCTAAATTCTAAATGTGTCTAAATCTAACTCCACATATAATTGTTTTTATGTTATTCTACATTTATCAGCAGCCCTCATGAAGATTTATGATGGACAGATATGATGGTCCAGCTACTTGTGTTGCGGGTCGCACTGTTTAATGAGCCTCTGATTGTAATCGCGCACTTCTTTTGGATGATGAGTCGTTAAATCAGCGACTGTCTTTATATCATCAGTTCATTGTAAAAGTTTAAGTCTAAAATTATTTTGCCATAGCCATTCATTGAGATACGTTTACTTAATTATCGGTAACGTCCACCTGCTATTGCTTGAGTTACTGTGAGCTACAAAGTGCACTACCAAAATTAGAGATTCATAATCACCGATGTTGTACATTTGTGTAAATTGCAGTTACAGTGCTTAGATTAGAAATTTTTCATCCGAGTCCACGTGCATTGACGTTAGCTTCAAGAAGCGTTTAAATTCGGTATACGGGTTTATCCAGTTTATCTCCTTTGGAGACAGGCAAAGGAAATTCTCATATATTCCACAGCATGTCACTGAAAACTGACTGGCGCCCAATTAAATTGCTCTCTTGAATCGAGTAGCTAACCAAATAATATAAAACATATTCACTTTGACAGAGAGTTCCTTTTTAATCTCCGTGCAAATGCAGTACATTTCCACAGCAATCGTGATGCTACAAGAGATTCTATTAAGTTCTGTTAGAGACTTTTTTGTTGAATCCGCCGTGAAAGACTACAGATTAAATTTACATGTCTGAGGCTTGGTGTGTGGTCTTTGTAGGGAGCTTATGTGAAGCGTGTGTGCTCTCGTCGCTGTCTTTCAGCACATACGTTGCACAACCACGGACAGATATGGACAGTCCTCACCGTATTATGAGCAAAGGTCTCGCTTACTGCCATCAATTAGACCCTAATACCCTAATCCCAGTGTAATCATACAAAGCTAGGGTGTGTTGGGGTCTGCGTCTCTGCCTTACTTACAACGACACAATTTAGGTCAGCGGAAATAAGACTTTTGGACCGATTACTCATCATTTTAGCAATTAGATTACAATATTCTCTGAAGTAATCAGACCACCTACTTGAGAATTGCGGCTAAAAGAGTTTTTTATGGTCAGTAATGGACAATGTATTAAACTGGACATTTTTGGATAATGATTTACAGTGTCAGTATGGTTATGTGCATGTGTGATTTTAATATTTTTAATTTTAAAATATTTCCGCCACTTAATTTGCGGTTGGCTGACATCACTGGAAAACCAAGAACTTTTATAGTTTTATTTTTATCCTCAGATACTATCTCTAGTTTATGACTTTAAACAAATTAACAACGTGGCAAAATCATGTAACCGTGGCGCAAAAAAAATCCATATAAATCGTAAGAAAACATATGAACATTGCAAAAATAACTAAGAATTCTACCCACTAGAGTGCAGAGTGACAGTCTGACAACTGACCCAGTAGCCGATTAACATTTGGAATTTATTCTTCTTCGTAAAATCAAGTGTGAAGTCAGCATTTGGGCGCTGTCCGTGGTGCTGAAATAATCCAAATTAACAAGCACGGGAGAGAGAAAACAAAATTATGATTTATCTCACTTGCCATCAATTTGTAATCTAAAATCGCAATATCCTTAAACCTGAGTACAGCTAATATTTAACAATAATACAAAGAAAAGTGGAAATAGATCTTGCAATAATGGTAAGTGGAAGGTTCACGTGTCATTCATTCTCTATCATCTTCTATCATCTATGACTAGGTACACTTGAAATCATCCGTAGCATTAAATCTGATGTAAAAACATACATAAAAATAGACTTTTGATGTCGATAAAAATTACTACTAATAGGATACACTACCAAGGTTCCCTGTTAAACTACTTCAGGTTAAAAGCTTCTTAGAAATTCTTTGAATAATTAAGGGTTCTTCAATTCTTAAGAGTTTTACGTGGAACATGAAAAGTCTGTTCAACAGAGTTAAATATCCAGAAATTTTACTTATCCTTTTATCTCGAACTATATCCAAATACGTACACTTAGAGAATAGTTTGATTATTGCTAACACCAGGGTTCCATAATCAGACCTTTCAGATTTTCCAGTAGATTGTCTAACCCTTTAAGCAGAACATGCACACATAAATGGCAATTCCAATTGTGTTACTTTTAAAATAGATTTAATTTGTCAGATTTTATCGAAAACAAACAATTGGGGTGGGGCCTAGGGTGGCCCTGGCCCCACTGAAATTTGGTTGGCCACCTAGGGGACGCTTTACTGAAGATGTGTTGATTTATTAGGTTGTCAGTCGTATATGTCCATTTATTTATTTGCCGAAAAATGTTCCCATTGAGAAACGCTAGATAAAAGTTGCAGAACTGTCCCCGCCGCACAACATGACATTTCGCTTCACGGATCCGGAATTCAATGAGCAGTACCGTGGGGAGCATTTATATGTTTTTAAAGTCCCGCAAATATTTTGTGTTATTTTGGGAACTTAATCACTACGACCTTCATCTATCTTATTATTAGAAAATGCCCCAGGATTCAAATATATGCAAAACTATTCGGTTACAGGCGTGCAAATGTAAAGTGCGCGTGCGTAGGCAAGACGCCTTGACAGGTAAGAGAGTACAAACACCAGCAGAGTGCTACCTTGACGGAAAGGAAGCAGTGCGGCGAACTTGCAGATAGACGGGGACCGTAAATCAACTCCAAACAGCATTATTATTATTATTATTATTATTATTAATAATAATAATAATAATAATAATAATAATAATAATAATAATAATAATAATAATAATAATAATCAAATATTTTCAAATCCCTAATCACACAAATTTTGAACTTTTTTGAACTTCATACAAATTATTTAACCCCTGTATCAAAAGTATGAAACTCTCTAAATATTTCTTTCTTTCCAGCAAAGTGAGCGACATCCTTGCTATAAAATAGAAACAGTAAAAAACCGGCTAAAGAAGGAAAACTGAGGCAATATGTGAAGAATCAGTTGCTGGCCTGAGAAAAAACGGTAAGCCACTACTGTGAAATGCACAGGAAATTTAGTAGGCTATGTGAAATATAATGTTCAAGTAGACTGGACAGAGTTTTCTCCTTCTTCTTCTTCTTCTTATTATTATTATTAGTAGTAGTAGTAGTAGTAGTAGTAGTAGTAGTAATAGTAGTAGTAGTAGTAGTAATAGTAGTAGTAGTAGTAGTAGTAGTATTTACACCAAACTAAAATAACTAAGCCCATTTAGCCTTGTTACTTATTTTATTCTAAGGTCTATTAGATCTAAATTCGTCTCCTATATCATTTAAGGTCATTTACACCAACTTGATTGACACAGTTTGTTTGTAAGCAACTTATATAGCAATCAGTTTACACTATTACAGAACAAATTCTGGCCTTCACGCATATTCTCAGGTGTTTAGGAAATATGTTCCCTCCAAGTTACACAGCTGGGACTGTAGTTGCCATTAAAAATATAGATATCTCTAGCGCTACGTATTCCATCTAAACAAAGTGGAGCCGTCGTTCTGGAAATTTGATTAGCTTGCCAGTATAATCTTGGGTGACTGGCCGTAAATAATACAAATTACCCTGTGGATCATGATAGGTTTTTGGAAATGCTATGCAATTTTGTCATTATTAGTAAAGTAAAAGATTACTTGTCTTACTTTCCAATGCCCCCTTGCCTAATTCTGTGCCTCTGACCCCCACCCGACCCCACCCACGAAAACTCTTTAGACCTGTCTTGGCTGAGGTGGATTAATATAGCTCTGATCAACAAGCGTTCATAATTTGATTTAATTAAAATTTCGTCAGTCTGCATTAGGTTTACTATTCATTGCGTTCATTTGTGCCATTGATGACTTACAGAAACACTATAAACGTTTATTCAATACTAGTGATTGTGGTTTGCTGCCTCTTTCATTGGGTTTGTAAAAATCTAGATAAAATCAGAAAATAAATAAAAGCTGTTGTTTGTTTCGACATCTCATTTTACCTTACATTCCAAAATGTACGTGTCAAATTGCACAATTACAAATCAACTGCAATCACATCCTTTAGTAAATCTTACTCAAAAATATCTTTAATTGTCCGGCATCTGCTTGTTGAAGCCATTGTACAGTGCATACAAAACGGGTCATTTGTGAGGAGAAATACTTAGCCTGCAAAGCAGAATGCAAGATGCTGTAATACTTGACCTTTCAGTGTAATTGTGGCAGCAATGAAATGCATCGCATTCAGTGCTATCTGAATGGAGCCTTTTCCTTGCGAACAAAAAAAAAACCCACGCATTTTCATACCTCGCCTTTCTTTATCGCTTTTGGTGATGTTTCTCTCCAGAGAAAATTATACTTTTAATGACCACAGCCGTTCAATCCACGTATAAAATGGAAAAAAAAACCGCAGTGCAATTGCGCATAGATTGCACAGACGTTCGTATACATTTAATGTTTTATTTACGTGTTGAGTAGGGAAAAAAAATTCACTAAGTAATTTCCACACACACACACGTTATTAAATGATTGGCTAAATCGCTTGGGAAACAATCAAATCTTGCTCTCTTTCGAAGTTAGTAGCTACTTGGGTACAATCCTTGCGAAATGATTACCGAAAAAAAATGCAAGTCATTGTATGGCAACTGGAAAAGGAGAGATTTGTGGGGTAAATAAAACTTCTGGAAACCAGCTCATACAACTCATCGACACTAACATAGTAAATATGATGGTTTAACAACAGAAATGTGAAGCAGAAAAGTGGTACTCATGCCTGTTCTTATACTGTACCAGCGGGAATCCTTTGGTGGTCATCGAACCATCACTAACCGTGTTAGGGTTGGGGCTGTCACTAAATGGCGTATAATCACTCACCCGCTGCTTTTTTCATCAACTTTTTGTTGTCTGTACACAGGCAGTTTGCTTACCCGTGTTTTCAGAAGTAATAATCATTAAAACGAAATGTAGGGTATTCTGAGTGAGGGGAATAAACCTGATCGCACTAAACAGCTCTCTTTAAAGCTTTACTTTTAAAAGGTAATTATATATCTTAAATATTTATTTAAATGACACGACCAAATATGCATATTAAAGGCACAAAAGAAAAGGGTGCTACTCCAACTACAGGGAAAAATATAAATCAGCACCCTTTCCCTTGTTATTATAGTTATAATTAAGCTTATCTAAGTGGATATATGTCTGGATAGTTGATAAAAAAGGTGTATATAACCTTGAAAACAACAAAAACGAATAAATTGTTCGTTTCCAAAGTGTTTCATTCCAGACTGCACTGAGAACTGGCCTAAAAAAGGCAACAACATACAAGTAACTCGACGATCAGTGGATCCACACATACCACCGACGTGATGTGATTTCAGAAAAAAAGAAAATCACTTTAAATATATGTTTGACCAATACCGCTTCAGGGGCGACATAAATAGCTAAGAATAATAAACAGACCATAGGTCCCTACAAGAATGCAAAACTAACTACCAAAGACGCGGCCTGCTATGGTGTGCTCCTGACTTAACATTAAGACCTGTTGAGATGATGTCCTTTTTTAAACTGCAGAACCAAGAGGAGGTATGCTATTTGCCCTAATAAAATATGTCATTAGGAAGAATTCATGTGACACAAAAGGAACGGCAGTCAAAATTGCCCCACTGCTGTTTGGTAATTATATAGTTTGCCCGGGCAGCGGGCTGTGGCGCATCGAGGCAGGTGGCAGGTCCATCATGCAAAAGAATTGGCGGTGCCTACATAATTAGCCGGCGCCAAGTCGCCCAAATTAACAATTAGCTAACATGCAATTCCCTCTGTGAGGCACGGAGGCTCGCCGTTGTGTGACCATTGTATTACACGGGCAAATCGCATGTATAGCGTATCATTTGTCATTTCCACGCTCCTTTCACAACTCGGTGGCAAAGGAAATCAGGGCGCGCGTTCATCATTAGAGTCCCTCTGATTGGTGCTACTGTTTCCGGGGTATTCAGAGCAGCCTGAAAATCAAATGGGTTCTTTTTTTAACCAGTCTAAGAGATAAGACCCCCAACCAAACTCCCACCCCCTCGCCCCATATTTCCCTACACCCCTTGTCCTTAACCCAAAATAACTAAAACTTATTTAAATACTTTATTGTCTTACCATATGACACTTAAGCTTGAACATAATAATATGGTATTTATACTGTCAGTTTTACATAATTGCACAGTTCCTTTCATATTTTTTTTAATTTGGGCATTACTGTAAATTAGATTTTATAACTGCACGCAAAAATAGCTAGAATAAGTTGTGAAGCTTTGCACAGTGTTTCAAAATCCGTTTTGTTTGTTTTTCTGCTTAGTGGATGCACACATATTCTTGGATATTCTGCCCCCATCATGAATCCTGCTCAGTGGCGCCATATCAACACAGAGGCAAGGCAGAGAAAATTACATCCAAGGATTAATAAAGCATTCTTGTAATATGCAGATATGACGTAAGGCAGTTTCTGTTTTTGTCTCTGTGTTAATCACCACTTTATTCCCCCAATGCACCAGCACCATAGGTGTAATCCTGACCGTAGAGGTCTTGCTATTCTAACCTCTTCCACAGATCCCTTTCTAACCAGCAATGTGAATGCATAGAGCACTGATCGGCAAAACAGAGCCCACCCACCTACTCATTATTGCGGCTGCCCTCCGCCATGACACGAGAACAAAGTAGCCATTAGGGCGCATTAGGGCCGGGAATGGCAGTCATCAGCAACCAGTTATCTGTTAATGAAGGCAAACACATGCGGGGCGATACACTGGAACCGATCAATAGCGCGTCTGGACAATGCCAGAGAGCACACAAAACGAGGGAGATGCAAATCAATTGTACGTCGTGTTTGTTTTGAGACTGCCGAGACTATCCCAAGCAATTACTTCTACATTAAAGCCAATTTAACATGGGCTCTGCTACCAACAGTTGTTTGTTTTCCTTGGTTTCTTGAACTGCCAACTTTATTCTTATCATTTTTATATATGATTTAGTGCATTAAACTGCATATACTAAAAATAAACTGCAGCATCAATGCATGAGATACTAAATCATTTCTATTCTATTCTATTCTATTCTATTCTATTCTATTCTATTAGGCCTACATGCCATGAAACTTATTTGTAGCTTGGATGTGATTTATAGACAATTCTACAAAATCAAGGACTAGAGAAAGTTGCTGGTAAACCCACTAAAGCCAGCAACAAACCTTCACACACAAGTTTGGCAGAGAACGTGTGAACTCGAATCAGCCCTTTTATACTGTATTGTGAGCTGATCTTTGCCAAAATTCACAACCGACTAAGAGTCATTCTGAGCACTTGACATCAGCGATGTAATGACACACTTAAATTCACTGCATAAACAAAAAGATAAACTAAACCAGTCGGATGACTGTATGGCTATTTAGCTTTGACGCACCAACAATAATGATCGAAATGTTCAATCCATTTATTTATTTTTTCTTCCCTTTTATAACTGGTCTATATAAATAGAACAATGATTTGCTGTTTTTGCCTTCACATTAGTCTGACACACACACACACAACATATGTATAGATAGATAGATAGATAGATAGATAGATAGATAGATAGATAGATAGATAGATAATCCAATTTCTTGATTTTATACCTTTCCCAAAATGGAGGTGAGCAAACACGTTTGGCTACATGAACATATTGCATCCCATAAGCCCTTGTCACACACCCCCCCCCTTTCCACTACCCTCCCTCCCAAAGCCATGTTAGCTTCCTAGTACAGGACCATGGCATGCTGTGTTTTGGCAGAAAATCAATAAAGGGGAAAATCTGCTCTAATCATCCGTACATTTACCATCACAATCAACAATCAAAGCCAAGACCTGAGTCTTTATTTGTAGGCCTGAGCTGCCCAATTTTCCCACTGTGAAAAGCAGGCTAAATTAGAACCCTTGGTTCCTGTTAGCGGCTCTTAATGGCTCTGATTTGTGAACTGCTAAATGAGGTTATGTAAATTGATCCTGAGTGCAGGCAGGGGCCCCCAGGTGACAGGTGCAGTCACCCAAGAGAGAGAAAGGGTGGGGGGGTCAGGGGGTGAGAGAAGAGTGAGAAAACTTAGCATGCTTAGAGTCTGTAACACCCACAACCCCCACACCAAAAGAAGTTATGGAGTAGATGGATTTTGGAATAAATTCCTCCAATGTATTGTATGATATTCTTTGCCGAAATAAATTGCTTGTAGTTTTTTAAAGCAGACAGAGCTGTTCAGGTGTTTTAAATGTATAGCACCTTATGCCAGTGCAACAGGACAAGAAATATTATTATTTGCAAATCAAGTAAAGTCAAGAAGCTGCATATGAGCACAGGAAAATGCATATGAGATCATCACTATTATCTCAATTTTACTTGACAGTGTTGTCTATATTATTTAACTGCATTGAGTTTGCATTGTTTCTAAAGATTTGGCAGAAAATAATATCAGTCACATACTGAAAATAGGAGAATAAATAATTAATAAACATTTCTCCTTATTGTAGTTTTATTGTTAGTTCAATGTAAATAAATATAAATGTATACAAATGACTAGATTTTAAAAGTTAGGGCAAACTTATTTGATCTTTTAAAATAAGATGTACTAGCCAAATAAGAGATGTGTTATTATCTATTTGAAGTTGCTTTCCTATTACTTCGCTTGTGTACTGTAGTAGCTGTGAAGGGAAGGACACTCTCCAGCTTGACCACTGCCCAACACTACACACATACACAGACTGTTAACAGAGAGAGAGAGAGAGAGAGAGATAGAAAGAGGGAGAAAGAGAGAGAGAGAGATATGAAAAGACTGGTTCAAATAAGTCTTTTCATAAATCAAAATAAACTATATTATAGTACAGTCAGCAATAAAATTAAATAAGTATCCTGTGTACAACACTGTGATTGCTGAAATATGGATAGACAGAAATAAATCCAGTAATCATCATTTTTATTTTCATTTTTATTTTTCATTAAGTTCATAAATATACTAAAGATTCACTTAATGTTAAAACCACAATTTAAAAAGACAAGCCTGCCTGCTAAAAAGAGCAGTTTTATTCTCTCTGTCTTGCTCCGTGGGAATACTGAAAGCAACAAGCAAATTACAAATAGATGTCAAGTGCTACAGTTCCCTTCTCCCTGAAAGAATTAAACTGCACCCCAGAAAGAACTAGAGCTGAAAGGCTTGTCTCCAAACCCTTCCTAAAATGATTAACCTGTCCAGAGAACATTTTGGACTTTAGAGCTGAGAGCTTTGTGGTTGATGGCAATTGTTCTTTTTTCCCCCTGTTGTTGCGTTCGTCTCTCCTCATTATATAAAGAGAAGAAGAAAAGATGTATGAATAGGGAAGGGAGAGTTTCCCACAGCCTTTCAGCACAGAAAAATACACTATTGTGGGCAGCCTCCCATTCCAAACTCCATTACACATTTGTTTGTCAGTTCATCCTACTATAAATGATAGACAACCTTTTCAAAGTGTTCCTTGGGAAAGAAAAAAAAAAGAAAAAAGAAAGAATGTGACAATATCACCAGAGGGGCAACAACAGATATGGTGGATTTTGACATGGTGTGAAATTTATCAACTATGATGAGGGCAGAAATTTGCAAAAAGTGCAAGGATAATTTTTTTTTTATTATTATTTAAAGACTTAGAAAATCATCAAGATTGGATAGCAGAGTGAGCATAACTCACACTTTACACATGAACAAATAGGGTGTATAAAAAAAACCCTTCCTCTTTAGAGATGACTTTAAAGCTGCTGTAAGATGTTGGAATTCCTCAGTATCTGGCATAAAAATGCTATCAGAAGCTATTGGCAGAAGAACACAAAAGTAACGTAGGTTGAGCTGCATCCATCTATTGTGTTGATTCATCTCTCAGCAGCAAGTGCCATGTCAATACATGAGACAAACTATTTAGAAGAGTAATGTACAGAGATGCAGCAAACAACATACATACCTAGCCAATGTTAGTGAAACATGCACAAATTTTGGCTTGATTATGGGCACGTCTCACTCAGCTTGATTGCTAATTAAAAAAACACAACATTATTTTACTTAACATTCCAATTTTTAATAAAATAATTTGAATTCAGTTGCTGATTGTTGTCAGTGATGTATGAACAGTATGTTGTGTGGGGAAACTATGGGGATATATATATGGATCAGCCATAACCTTAAAACCATCTAGCTAATATTCTAAAGATCCTCCTTGTTCTGCTCTGAGCCTTCGAGTCACTTACTCCACCAGACAGATCCTTTAAGTCTAGTAAGTTGTGAGATGGGACTCCATGGATCAGACTTGTTTGCCCAGCACATCCCACAGATGCGCAATTGAATTGAGATCTGTATAATTTGGAAGGAAAGTCAACACCCTGAACTCATGTCATGTTCCTCGAATCCTTCCAATTTTTGCTGTGTAGATGGGTGTGTTATCCTGCTGAAAGAGGCAACTGTGATTAGGGAATACTGTTGCAAAAAATGGGTGTACTTGGTGTGCAAATGATTAGAAAGGTGGTAACATTCACTCCCAAAGTAACATCCACATTCTAATATGGAAGCCAGGAGCCAAGTCACATTGCCTCTGCCAGCTTCCCAGCTGTCCATGTGATGTAAAAGAAAACCATATTCATCAGACCAGGCCATTTTCTTCCATTTCTGCATGATCCAGTTCTGATGCTAACATGGCCATTGTGGGAGCTTTCGGCAGTGTACAGGGGTCAGCATGGGCACTCTGCCCATCTGGCTAAGCAGCCCCATACGCAACAAGCTACAATGCACTCTGTGTTCTCACACCTGGTTATCATAGCCAGCATGAACTCTGCAGCAATTTGCAGTACAGAAGTTCCTCCGTGGGATTGGACCAGAAGAGCAAGTCCTTATGTGAATCAATGAGCTTTGGGAGACCATAAACCTGTCACTGGTTCACTGTCCTTAGACCACATTTGGTAGGTACTAACTACTGTATGCCAGGAACACCCCACAAGACCTGCTATTTTGGACATGATCTGACCCTTGTGAATGTTGCTGAGATCTTTACGCTTGCCCATTTCTCCCTGCTTCCAACATATCAACTTCAAGAACTGACTTTTGCCACTGAAGCAAGATAATCAGTGTTATTAACATCACATGCCAGTGCAATATAATTAATGTTATAGCTGATCAGTGTAATTATCTGCTATTTTATCCTCAATATTACAGAAGCATTCTGACAATAAGAAAACTTCATTACACACTTATATAATTTTGACAGTCACAGTTACTGAGTAGCAGGTGAAAAAGCAAAAGCTCTTAGTGACTCCATTGTAATCTCACAGCTTGATAGCAAACACACAGAGCAATAAATATACACACTGCAGGCAGCTCAGATGACTCACTCTCGCTCTCCTGACATAACTTTGAAATACAAAAATACAGAGAAACAGAAAAACACTCCAGTCTATAGTCTGCTAGCCTACATTCACCCCGGCAAACAAGAAAGTGATGTGACACAGAATCACGATTTCAGTGACTGCAGCAAGCAACAGAGCAACAAGCCTTTGGCTTGAATTAGTTCTTAGGTCCTGTTCACACATGTTCTCAAATGATCCGATCAGAAGTTTACACTTTTTGAATACATTTTTAGTGACCTTTTGATAGGATTTTATACTTTATTTGTGCTAGAGGAAGCTTGTCAAAATTCAGAAATCAGAACATCAGAAATGTGAGACGTGATGACAAAAGAAGCTACAAAAAACAGCTGCATTCAACACTACAGTTATAGCATTGCTTTTATCTTGTTATGACAGTCATTTAGTCAGTCATTCATTGCTGTCTAGGACACATTGAGGCATGCTTGCATTCACATTACAAATGTTATATTGTGAAATGCATCCCAAACAATCTCCCCGAAGGTGGTTTCAGTGATTGGAAAGAAATAGTAAGAGACCTTGGACCCCGTTAACACCTGTACTTAATTCATGGTTTCATCCAGTCATATACCAGATCTCATTAAATCTGTACAGTGATAAAGAAAAATAAAGATAATTGGTGCCTTTGGTAGATATGTAGCTAGTACTACACAGGATCTTAAGTCCCTACATGACATCTGATGTATCTGAGCAGACATATCATGTACACACTCACATATCCCGCTAATTACAACCCAACACCCATAACACACCACTGTGAATTAGTATTACAGAGCTATCAGGACGACTCGCATAAGCTCTAGAATATCATATTATATCAGTAGACTTGTTGGCCAAAAATGTTCATTGATCATTTAAAAAAAGATTTGGATACTTAACAAAGCTGTCAGGTGAGTAAAAAATGAGCAAACAACACAGGAGGATCCGGTGTAAACATATACAGGGGTTGGACAATGAAACTGACAATGAAACACTTCCCAATATAGTGTTGGAGGTTTTATGCCTATATATGCACAGCCTGGTGGCCAAACCTCACTGATTTCACATTCCATAAGTAAGTGCGAAGGTTAGATTAGCAGAGCAATAGATCAGCTGGTGCATCTGTGACCAGGACAGCAAGTCTTTGAGCTGTCTCGATAGCTATTGTACTTGTAAGGGTAATGTCGGCACACCACCACCACCACCACCACCATGGACCAACCACATCTAACAGGAGTAACTGTTGACGCAAGATGAAGCTGTCCAAGATAGGTACTGACCCATTGTATCCAAAAAAACATGAAACCACACCTACACAACTCACTGCAGAATTAAATGCACGACACAACTCTCCTCTTTTGCCCAAAACTGTTCATCAGGAGCTCCATGGAGTCAATATTCAAGGTTCTATAGACAAACCTTTGGTCACCTGTGCCAAACATTTCGGGCTGGTGAAATGGAAATCTTGGGCTGTGGACAATGTGAAATATGTATTATTCTCTGATGTCCACTTTCACTGTCTTTCTCACATCTGGGAGAGTTAAAGTGTGGAGAATCGGCAAAGATGTTTGCAACCTGGACTACTGAGAACCCGGAGTGAAGTATGTGGGTGAATCAGTGATGGTTTGGGATGCAATATCATGGCATTCCCGAGGCCCACTACTTGGCACATCACTGCCAAAAACTACTAAACCATTCTGGAGGACAATGTTCACCTCGAAGGTGATGCCATGTATCAAGAAGATAATGCACAAATTAAGCACAGCAAGACTGCTGACAGAGTGGTATGATGAACATAAAAGTGTCAAACATCTCCGATGTCCTGCAGTCAGCAGATCTGAATATTATTGAGTCACTTCGAGGTGTTTTGAAGGAGCGGGTCAGGAAACGTGTTTCTCCACCAGCATCACGTAGACAAGTGGCCACTGTACAGGACTTGTATCTGTCATGCCCAAGACAAAGTGATGCTATACTGGCCCTACACATACTAATACATTTTTGTGAACTAAAACCAAATGTTTCAGTTTCATTGTCCGATCCTGTAAATGAATGACTACTTACTTTCATAATTACGAAATTCCTGTTTTTATTTTGGTGAGGTCCTTGTCCTGTCGTGTTTCCGCTGGTGACGTAAGCAAAAAAAGGCGTTTTCCTCCAATCAGCGCTGCCGCGTCATACGGAAGTGTAATGGCGGCGAGTGAAATGGTGCAGGAGTCCTGCAAGAATAAGAAGCGTAAAGCAAGCACCGCAGAAATGAGTCCTGATGGGCTGACTAGACATTCTTTCCAAGAGTGTTTCTCTTCCTTAATCGAGTCGATCACAAAATTTAGCACTGAGGTTAGTTACAACATTTTTCTGATTCATTGCATTGTAATATTGTGGAGAGCTCGAGCCGCATGAAAATTCTGATGGCTAGCTTTTGGCAGAAAAACAAACAGTAACAGTACTGATGTGCATTGTCTTTTTGATCCAAGCTCTGAAATAAACATGCTTCCATATGGCTCTTTTAGTGCACAATAAAGAAACGGCAAAGAAAGCAGTAAATATGAGCCGGTTGACAGTAGAGAAAGTAGTCGTAAGCTTTCCCGTATAACAGAATGATGCTCTAAAGTCCCTTTGACTTGTTTTCCAGATAAAAATAAACCCTGAGGTTTTAAGGATCAGTGCCAATCTGAGTGCTGTTAACTTCCCTCAACTACAACCATCCCATGTGTACAACTGTTTACAGCAGCACATCTCCAAGCTGCAGGTAAATTGCAGATGCACGAGACATAAGAAAGAAAAGTCTGTGTGGTGACTGGAGTATGTGTGATTTAGAAATCCACTCTGTACTGCTAACATATTACAATTTTAAATTAACATCAGATCTTCGAAAACAGCCCATATTTTTGTGCTCTCTCTCTCTCTCTCTCTCTCTCTCTCTCTTTCTCTTTCTTTCTTTTGACTGCTTCAGGATATTCATACCACTGGAATTTAGCCTTGCTTTTCTTTCTGAAGAGATTGAGCCGTGCTTTATTACTTAGTCTGTCTAGCTCTTTAACGTCTCATCTGTATGCTCTGGTCAAATAGACCAGGTTCCCGTGCTTCACTTATCATGCTAATACTGTAATCGTCATCATCATCATGCTTTTCATCTTGTAGATTGCGAACTAGCTGAGGCTCTCCAGTGACTGAGCTTCGTCATTTAACGTCATTACACTGTGTAAAGTCCTTTTTTTGTCTTGACAGTTTTTCTACATTGTATTTCTCATAAATGTAATGTTAAACATCATTCATAAATTTAGAGTGAGAGTCAAGGCAACATTTTTTCTCCTATTAAACACCACTGCACTAGTAATGTCCCCTGTGACATCAGCCTGGTTGACAATATGATGTCTTACATTAATAACAAAAAACAATACCAGATCACAAAGATTTCAAAACAAACCTCTTTGATGTGTTTTAGGGTAAAGATCATTAGGATGTAGTGGGCTGTGTCGTGTCTGACATACAGCTCTCGAAAAAAATAAGAGACCACTGCCCAATCTCCAGATTTGAACCCTATTGAAAACCTCTGGAATGTCATCAAGAGGAAGATGGATGGTCACAAACCATCAAGCAAAGCTGAGCTGTTTGCTTTTTTGCAAAAAGAGTGGTATAAAGTTACCCAACAGCAATGTGAAAAACTGGTGGAGAGCATGGAGCCAAAACGCATGCAAATCGGGGTTATTCCACCAAATACTGATTTCTTAATGTTATTTAGCCAAAGCATTAACACAATTTGTTTACAAATTATTTGCATTTTCTTTTATTTGAGTTATTAAAGCTCTGCAAATACTGCATGATCTTAGGTTATTTTGATGTGTTGTCACTTCCTTTAAATATACACTCTAAATAACAATAGTTATATTTTGAATTTAGGAGAAATATTGTCAGCAGTTCACAAAGAATCTCACCAATACATGCACCTGTAAGAAAAAAACATAAGAAACTGATTATTTTGCAGTGGTCTCTTATTTTTTTCCAGAGCTGTATTTTGTTGAGCTTATGTACTGATTGGGCTAAATTTAAAGCTGTTGTCCAAAAATATATATATCTTTAATTTTCTGACATGCATATATCCTTCTTCCCCTGTAACAGACCGTGTCAGTACATCTGAAAGAAATATTGGCTGCTGAGAGCCCATCTGATTCAGCCAATAATGAAAAAACGGAGAACTCCAAGGATAGGTTGGCATCTGAAGAAGAGATAGTGGTAGACAAAGAGCTTTTTCCTACCACATCACAACACACTGCTTCAAAAGACAAAGTGACGTTCCAGCCTGATGACTGCAGATCTGTTCAAATCAAAGCCGGCAAAGCTGAGGTAAAATACTGACTAATGTGCTATATGTATTTCCTATATATGTAAAAGAGCATTATTGAGGAGGCCTGAGGAGCAGTCAGTACTCCAGTTTATCCCAAAGGTGTTAAATGGGGTTAAGATTAGCGCTCTGTTCAGGCAACTCGAGTACTTCCACTCCAAAATTAACAGACCATTTCTTTATAGACTTCATTTTGTGCACAGGGGCATTGTCACGGTGGAACAGGCTTGGGCCTCTCAGTTCCAGTAAAGGGGAATTCCTAAAGGGTTATTCCTAAAGACATCCTATACTACTGGATAAGACGCATCTATGGATATGATGTGTCCACAAATTTTGACCATTTCGTATACAAGGGAACAAATTCCATTTCCCATACGTGTTCACAGCATAAGATGAAATGGAATGCTTCAGATCTGCATAGTCCTCTCCCCCCCCCATCATTCCAGGTTATATTTCTCCATATGCTGTTGTTCCACATTTACTCCACATTTTTTTCTTTTCATTTTTTTATTCCTTAGCTCACAAGTTGGAATTCTTTCCAAATTAACCAAATGTTTGATTTGGCTACACTTTATGTTTTTGCTGTCTATCTAATAGGTTTGTTTTGATTTTATTAGCCTAATGACGTTTTGCTCTTTGGACTTCATATGAAGAGTTAACAGCAACAGATTGCAAATGCAAAATGCCACACATGAAATAATCATGAAAGAATTTTTTAGTCTGCTTATCTGTAAGAGAAGTAACAGAGACCTGGCCATGGAACAGCTGGAAGCTGAGCTCTGAGATCACAGTATAACAGAGCTGTTGGTTTCTCTGTTATACTGTGGTGGTCATTTTGCTGACATGGTTTCAGTCCTCTTACATTGAAGTGACAAGTTACTCTGACTTATACGATACGATAATGATATGATATGAAATATTTCTGTCCTGATGGGAGTGGTCTCCAGGATGACCGTCTTCATATCCACAGGGTATGATGGCTTACTGAATAGTTTCATGAGGATGAAAATGATGTAAATCAAATTCTTTGCTCTTCAGTCATCAGATCAATATCCAAATGGACAGTAATCTGAGATTTTGGATGTGCTAGACAGCACTCTCCCCCACCATCATTAATACACTCTCAAACTGGAGAGAAAATGGTGTTTATCCCTTCAGTACAGTTCCAGAGTTTTGTAGAATAGTGGCAAGGTGCATTGATGCTGTTTTATTGCAAAGTATTTACTGTTTTCTGTTCACTGGCAGTTTTATCTTACTTCAGAATGTTCAAAAGTATAACAGACACCTTGAATAGTTCAATACTCAGATGGTAAATAACAGCAGCATAAATGAAGAAAATGTTTCTGATGCTGTAAATCCTATATATTTCTAATTTGCACTTTTAGTTAAATAATCAGAAACTTGCTGTTTTGCAGTCCTGATCTTGCAATGCCCATCAGAACAATATTCCCAGCCCACAATAACCAAACCAGTTTCTGGATAGAAGGTGATGATGCATTAGAGCAAAATAAGGTGCCTTAGTAACAGTAGACCTTCTTAGGGGATGATGATGATGACTGATATTTGCTGTGTGATTCACGTAACAACATGACAGCTGTGATATATATAAAAAAATATATATTAAAAAAAAGATCATATAGATATGGGATGTTGCATTGTAAATTTATGTTTCATTTGTAAAAGTACAGGTTTTCTGGCAGGCGAATGATTTTGGAGGATGTAGAAGTGTAGGTGATATGACAGAAAGTGATGACCTTATGCAAGAAAAGAAAAATAAATGTTAATTTAACACATCTGCTGTTAAATGAAATTGTTCCTACAAGTAGTTAAGGCCAATATGTTTATTATTACTTATTGCTTTGTTTAAATTTAATCAGCCCTAGGTGGTCTTGAGGTTCATGTGGTTACTGAATTATTCTGATGCTTGCTGTGGGTTTGGGAGGTAGCTAGGGCAGATTGAATAGATCTCTCTCTCTCTATCTCTCTCTCTGTGCTTGCTCTCTCTCAGTGAGTGATGAATAGGCAGCCTGTTGGAGAGTCCTGAGAGAGGTCCAGGCTCACGCTGCATTATGAAGTGGATGCTCATTACTCAGTGAAATTGCATGTGGGCGAAAGACAAGAACACCTTTATTTTTATGTTGTTTATATTTTTTTTTAACACATACAGACACTACACCAAAACGACCAGAGCAATCTCTGCTATCTGAAATGGTGGAGAGTGTAAAATGTTTTGATATTTGGCATAATTGTGTCCACTGAACTCACTCGTTATTCATGTAGCCCCCCTACACCCTCCAAATCACCCCCCCTTGCATTCTGATCCTCATTATCGCTCAACAACAAAAAGCCGTCTGCGGATTGATTTCTTTCAATAGCTCATCAATTCGACACTCATTTACATCCCTCTCTCTTCACCCACTCTTTTTTTTTTTATAATATCTTCTCTCTCTCTCTCTCTCTCTCTCTCTCTCTCTCTCTCTCTCAGATTGAACGTAGGATCTCTGCATTTATAGAGCGCAAACAGCTGGAGATCAATGAAAACAATGTGCGGGAGTTTTGCAATGTGATCAGCTGCAATCGGGGTAAGGATGATGAGAAGGCACCAGAGGAGAGGTCTTGCAGAACAGCTAAAATGTTTTATATAGTGCTGCTTTTCTACAGCGGCAGGTCACATTGCATGTTTTATGAGCATGTGTAAGAATGCAGCTTCCAAATATAACTACGTTTGGCCTGATTTGAGCACTTCAGCACAGCCAGACAGCAGTTCAACTCTGACATTCACCATTAGCTCCTTTGCTTGTGTATTTTAGATGCAGTTAAATAGATTATACACATGAACTGTATATACTCTCGTATTTATTTTTTTTGTGTGAAAAGTGCACCTGAAATAGTTTTGTTTTTTTGAGTTTTGGTTAAATGCTTGTTTTTACAGAAAACAGTTGTGCCAGAACAGATGCAGTCTTCACACCCTATCCAGGTTTCAAGAGTCATGTCAAAGGTGAGATATTTTTTTTAGTTATTTTTTTTATTTTTCATTTATTTTTCACTTTTTTGTAGTGTTATGGTGACCATAATGCTAAAATAAGAGACATTTCTTGATTGGATTGAAATTGTGCAGACTGTCTTGGTAATTAATTGGCTTTCCAGTGACCCGAGTGGTGAACACGTATGGGCCCCAAACCCGAGGCGGGCGCTCTGAGCAGGGAGAGCAGCAGCAAGGCTCATATAGCAGAGACTGTGGAAACCCTGTCATTGAGGAACGGCTGCACAACATAGAAGCTCACCTGAAGCTAACGGCAGGTCGGATGACTATATGAAAATCAAACTTTCACGAGACATTTTCATTTTAGCTGTGTGGCCTGTCTTGACAGATGTGTAATAATATACTATAGAGTGATGCTCTAGTTCATATCTGTTCCATACCTCACTCACATGACAAAGGTGTCCTCTGTCTGTGATGTCTTGTAGCAGGTCCTGTGCCTCAGAGCATTTACCAGCGGCTGAAGAAGTTAGAGGATCGAATCTTGGAGCTTGAGGGTCTTTCCCCGGAGTACTTCCACTCCACGGTAAGTGCTAGGCAGCGAAATGGAGAGGGTGTTTTTGTATGTTGAAACAGGGATGCTAGATACATATTGAATTCTTCAGTAAAGGATAGCTCTCTGGAATAGTGTAGATTTCAGCGCCATTCCAGTGAAGGTAAAGATGTGGATGTCATATCTGCCACATTATGAGTTAGGATGCATGTTTTGGGGGACTTATCAGTGGTCTCACCTGGATACCCTAAAGATTCCACTTTGCAAAACCCACAATTATGCCCAGGTTTCATCCTTTCAATAGTGGATAATCAAAACTGGATGCGACAGAGGAGAAGCTAAGAACTGTTGCTATAATCAGAAAGCCTGCTGCTCGAACATCAGTTTAACACACTTTGGTACTGTCTAACTTTATAATGTACAACTGTAGAAGAATAATGATTTCTAAAGTCACACGGATAAGGATGGGTTCGTTTTGAGTCCAGGTTCATCCTCCTGTCATCTCTGAAAGTGTTTTTATTGCTGCTGTTATGTTAGCCTTGCTCATTAGGAATTATATAAATTATATAAATATAGATTTCTCTACAGATTTCTGTAACTCTGCATCTGCAATTGAATTGCATTAAATAATTGAATAAGTGTTGTACTGTAACGTTAAATTTTGTATAACATATAGCAGGTCCTTCCGAAAAAAGAAAGCTATTCTGATCCCTGTGGCTTATCAAACACACAGTGCCTTTATTTGCTGCGTAGAACTCTTTCTCTTAACCATTCCACCGACTTATGGCTTTTGTGTTTTGTTTTTTTTTTTTTGGTTTTTTTTTTTCCCTCTCCACTTATGACGGTCAATCAGAGAGTTCTTCAAAGCCATTAAAATCTGATATGTGTGATATTTTTTCCTCCTCTTCAGAATTTACCCATGTCAGATTGTAGCCTATCAAAGTTAGCTGAGTAAGTGCTCTTGTACCGTTCTATTTCTCTTAGTTCAGTGCTGCACTGAGAGCTGGCTGATTTCCATGTCCTCTAGTGTGTGTGTGTGTGTGTGTGTGAGTGAGATGGGAAGAGAGAGAGCTGTGTGTGTGTGTGAGAGAGAGAGAGAGAGAGGGAATGTGTAGTGCCTAGAAAGCAGGGCATTGAGTACACTGTAAAATATGTTAAACTTTTTGCATTGTGGTACTCCATTTTAGCAAAAACAATGAATTAATTGAGCTATCGAGGTGGGAGCCAATCAGATTTGCTCTTGTTCCCAAATGTGTTTATGTCCATGCTGAAAAGTGATTGAAATTAATCCAAGTTGCTAGTGGCTGATGAGAGGACATGGACAGAGTAGATGAAGGGGGGGTGTTCTGGGTGAGTGTGAATGTAGATGGCCTCTTCTCCATCATGCTAATCAGTGCCGTGCAAATGAGTGGCAGAGCTAATGCTGATAAGTCAGTTGGCAGTGATGGGAAGACTGCAGTTTGCTTCACTATAATGTAAAATGTTTAATGGTATATGAAATTCATGCAATGTACAACTAATGCTGCGTTATATCTTCCCTAATCTTATACAAAAGTTTGTAGTAATAGTTTACATTTTTATCAAAGTTTATCTGAATGATTTTTGGCCCAGTTTTGCTGTTAGACAACAATTCTTTGGTAAGTTGAAGTTTTCAGTCTTAGAACAAACAAATAAATTAACCCTGACGTGCTCATCAGCAGCTGATTCAGACTAAATGGTTCTAGCATTGTCAAAAATGTTGAACTAATAACTAAGATCTAAAAGTCACCATTTGGAGACTGGACACCATTTGGACACACATCTCCTGTGTGAAATTCACATTCTAATTTGGCATGTTTGAATTGTTTGTGTCATTTAAAATACTGACATGAGTTATTCTAACATTACCAAACATGCTAATAGTCAGAAGCAGAATCTTTATGACCGCAAGCTCAGAATGTTGTCTGATGAATGTTGTGCTTGTTTTCCCAGTCTCTTCTTCAACTTTTAAAATGTTTTCTGTAGGCATAATATTGGCGTTATTATACCTAGGGCATGTTTATGCGAACCCGTTTTCTGACTGATGACGTAAGCAGAACATGGTCATTTACTTCAATCGTTGGCTTGTCATTAGAGGATCTTTATTGTGTAATCTGACATGGAGAACACAAACTATCTGTAATAGAAATCAGACAGAATCTTATTGGACTCAGTTCATCACTTGCAGAGCGTAAATGATTCATAGTTAGCAGTACCATGTCCACAACAGAGTTTACAGCATAGAAGAATCATAAATAAAGCTTGTTTCTCTGTAGGTATAATAAATGGAAGATAGCATGGACATGAGTTTGTTTTGCTGGGGAAAAATGAAACCTTGTGTGATTAACTGTAAAGCACTGAAAGAATTTGTGAAGTGTTTGAACTCATCTGTATTCAGCACCATGTGTGTATTTTGCATGGAAGCACATATTTACATATATTTAATAGTCAGTGGTTTACATCACCTATACTGTGTGTTTACTGGGCATCTGTTAGAAGAAAGAGAAAGTGCCTATCTTGTGTAGGCTGTGTGGGCCTCTGGTATAGAAGTGCACTTCATCAGGTTTCAAATAGACAAGCTGATTATTACTTAAATATTTTTTGTATGACTGTGTCTCATTTTGTGTCTCATGATCCCACCCAGTGTTGTTGCTCTTTATATTTTTTGTTTGTTTCTTTCTTTTTGTAAAGAAATAATAATTCATTGGTGAACATATAAGCAAAGCAAAATGGTGTATATTACATGAAATGTGTTGGCCAGTGAAAAATTTTGTTATAAAAAAAAAAAAAAAAAAAAATGACCGCTGTAATCACAAAATGTAAAATAGGCTTAAGGTTTTGTTTTGTATATGCTACTGATTTTTAGGGAAACCAAAGTATTTATTTATTTATTCATTTATTTATTTAAAATCTTTTTTTCCTATATCCTAATCTGATTTTTTTCCCCCACATTTCAGAGTTATTCTCACAAACGTCAGAAAATCTCAGTTTCTCAGGTAAATTGCATTTGTATATTTGTAATTGTATAATATTTATCAAGCGCATTAAAATTGTGCATCCAGACTAACAAGCTAGCTTGTTTTTGCAGAGCTACAGCCTGTCCGAGATAGATGGGAAGATCAGCGCAGTTAGAAGTGCTTTGCTGAAGAGAGCGAGCGAGTTCCAGTCCAGAGATGTGAGGGAGTTTCCTTTCTGACAAACACACGGATGATAAACAGTGTACCTCCAACCTGAAGAGTTGTCGTCTTCTTTTTTTTTTTTTTTCTTTCTTTCTTTTTTTGTACAATTGATATCATGAATTGAAAATGAACACTGTTTTTGCTTGCTACTCATCTGATTTGTGAGTTGAGAGCACCTGTACACACTGTCATTTTCATTTTTGTAAATAGATTTTTTTTTTCGTCTGCAAAGGCATTGAGTGTTGAATATTGAATATTTTGCACACAGACATACCACACATTCACATTTTTATAGAGTCTGAGGCTAATATTTTTCAGAATTGTGATTGTTTCATCACTGCTAGCTTTGGTCCAATGAATCCGTTTATAAGAAGAGTATTCACTCATTTATCTCAAGTAAATGTTTTCCCTTGTGCATTCTGGGAGTGCTGAGTATGTGTCATGTTTTTCTGAAATAGGAGGAAACAGGAGAACCAGAATGAAACCCACACATACGAGAGGAGAACTCTGCCTTTTCCACCCATATGATTAATAGAGAAATATTACTATGTAAAATGTAATAAAAAAACCAGCAGACAACAGTCTACAGAGAATTTTTAACAACTTAAACAATATTTCCTTTTTTTTTTTATATATATTCTGTCATTTCTAGCTCAGGTCTCAAAACCCAGCTTTTCTGGAACATGTGCCTGACTTATATTTTTTATATATTTTTATTTGTAGACAAATGATTTTATAATGCTGTGATGAACAGATCTGTAGCTCTGTAGCAAAATGCCTTAAAGATAAATGATAGAAAAATCATTGTGTGTGTGTGTGTGTGTGTGTGTGGTGAGAGAGCAGACTGATTGTGGGATGGCAGGCAGTGTGCGATCAGAGCGCGGTTGTGCATTTCTGCTCACCTCTGCAGCCTGCCATTGCAACAAATGACCTGATTACGGATTCCCCACGCTATGAACAGACAATTAGCCTGCAAAGATTGCTCCCTTTCTTCTGACCAAGAGCCTGTGTGAAGCCACATGTGCAGCAGTTCACCCAGGAGCTCCAGTCACATTTTGCCCTATCTAGGACGAGTTGATTACAGTGATTTGAGCCTCTGTGTTCATTGCGTTATACACTGACCACTGTCTGCTGTGTTTGAAATTCATGACTAATGAGACGATTCTTTTGTTGTGGAGGAAATTAGAGTTTAGATGAGTGGAATGGTAAGATTAGCACAACAATGACTAATCAATGGCAGAAGCTGACAGTGGTGTACAGGACAGAAGGATTTGCTGGTGTCATTTTTAAAAGCACAAAGTATGTGCACTGTAATAATGATGTATAATCATATATAATGTACTGTAGCAGCACTATAGCAGTGGCAGGTGTGTGGTTTTTGCAGTCGTTCTATGTATATATAGGTCTGAACAACAGTGAATTGATTTGTTGAGTGTTATGAGGGGGTTGTTTTCAGTTCTTTAACCTGGGGTTAATGTGTCATTAAGCATTTGGCTGTTTTTTCTTCATTCATTTTGTAAAAATAAATAAAAGCATACTAAATTGACCTGTCCTTGTCGCTAGGATGGCATACTTATCCTTTGTATCTTTTCTATGCATCTTTCACCTGGAAACGTGTGCATAGTGTACCTTTAAAATACATAATTGGACCAAAATTATATGCTTTAAAGGTACACAATATTCATGTAACTAGATAAAAGATATATACTAAAGCTGCAAAAGGTGTATGGTTGATGGGGTACAGTTTTGTAACCTTTTTCTGATTATATTATTAATTTAGTTGTAGGTGTTTGTCAGATATCTTTGGGTTTTCTTATAAAACCTGCTATACAGTAAGTGCATATGTGTAATAAGGAGCTTTACTTCTAGTATTAGTGCTTTCAGGGCTGATTACTGCAAAGGACTTTGGCAGGTTATGTCAGGTTTTCTTTTGTTAAAATAAATGGTTAATTTCTTTGTAGTGTGAGTGTTATACTTTAGGGAAATTGAGCTTTATATTCCATCTCCAGTCCCTCCACTCTAACAAGTTATCAAATGTGCCCAAGTGTGGGCTTGTCACAACACAGGACTTGTCATAGTTCTCTGTGTGAGGGCTTGCAATCTCATCTTCCAGTGAGAAGGGAAGTGAAAGCTGTCTATTCCAGGTGTTCAGCCAGGACTGTTTCCTCTGCTCTCACTTTTCTGAGTCCCCAAAAAAGGCCTGCAATGCACCATGGGAGGTGCATACTTGAAGCCATGGACAAAGCAAACGGGGAGTTGGTCATTGTTCACCGTGGAACTTTTGTCTCTGTCTTGAGACCCTTATGTGGCTTAACGAGAACAAATTGGTCGCACAATAACGGATGGATTATGGATGTGAATAAAAGCTTTTGTTCACAGATATGCCTGGCTAGGATCCGTTCGACCCATAGCCATTGAGTTGAGAATGCAGCTTAATAGGCAGGTGAAGGACCTCTCAATGAATGTCAATTTTATCTTTTGTAAAAAAAAAAAAAAAAAAAATTACAAAAATACCCCTGCATTTTGCCACTAGTTTAGAAGTAAAAAAGCATGGAAGTATCTATTTGCAATTAATAGACACTGAAATGTTCAACTCAGAACAGAAACAGCTATTTTGTGTAACTAGACGGAAAAAAAGAAATTTCAACTTTTCATGGAAGTTATAAGACAATTCAAAGTATTTTGTGCTTACAGAGAAATATACAGCAGTTTAGGTAAACTGTTGATAGAATATAGCATATAGGCAGCAGAGAGTGTTTTCAAGTCCAAGAGGATTTATTCTGTTCTCCACCCCCACCCACTCCACTCCACTCTACTCCTCCATTCTGCTTGTGGAAATAGGTACTTCCGCCCTGATTTGCCCTCTAGTTTCTCACTGTCCCACACTTTCGTGCTCTTTCTCTCCCATGTGATATCTCTTCTGTTCCCAGTGGATGTGATTAAGACTTCTTGGCAGTCTCCAAGAAAAGCCAGTCAGATTCCCCCCACCCCACCCCGATGTCCTCTTACATTGTGTGAGGAAGAAGGAGAGACTCATAACCATTCATAACTCACAAACTCTTAATAGGCTGCAGCCCTTCAGAAAGAAGAAGCGAAGAAGCACCCCCGCTACCCCCATACCCCACCCCCAATTCGCCCCCCACCATACCCCACCCCCCCGGCCCTGCTGTGACTAGTCAGCCTCAGTCTTTCTTCCCCCATGGCTCCATGTCAAAAAAGACTGTTGCTCGTTTGTGCAGGGAACAATAAGGAACAAGGCTGAATCTCTAGCGCTGAACAAAGGAGAGAAAAACAGGTTTTTCATTCTGCAGAACATTAGATTCTGACACATTTTAGCATGGTGTTTTTTTTCCCTAGCCTGAGTGCAGTGGCTGAGCTCTTTAAAAAGGACCACCTGTTGGCTAGTAGGCTGCTCTTCATTATGCCAGTAGCTATTATCACAGAGAGAGCAACACCACGGGGAAGTTCTAAAGTTAACCCTGCCAGTCAGAAGCCGCACACTCCCCGCCATGCACCAGGAAGTCAGATATATTATCGTACTTATGGAAAAAAGTACATATAAATACACATTTTCCAAAAGCACATTTTTGCCTACATGTCAGATTTAGGTATTTTGAATTACTAAAAATAAAAAACCCTATTCTGAACAATTATATACCTATATTCAATATATATTTACCTGCTGTTTTTACTTTTCAGGTTAGGGATATAACAGGTTTTCTGGTATTATGATCATGCTGTGAAAGCCACATCCCTTTACCCAGCCTTTATTTATGTGTACATATAATGCTGTTCATATATGACCATGTCAAGTTTGTACATGTAACATTCCAAACTTCCCTATAGCAGAGTCTGACGCAATGCCCTTCTAACAGCACTGGAGCTATGTGGCGTGAGCTAGGCTCTCTGGGGTTAAAATGTGGCAGTTATATTGCCAGGATGGAGCAGCGGGAGACGAATTCAGGCAATTACAATCAAGTCAGGGTGCAGTTTGAGCGTGGGCCTGGAGCCTGAGTAGGATGCTGATGAGACACTTAGCCACACATCCTCAGCCATTGGTCCTCTCCTCTAACTGCCAACCCCCCCTGCTGGACAGCCATGAATCCCTGCATCTCTCACACACACACACACACACACACACACAACTGCACTACCCTCAACATGCAGCTCCACTCCATCAGCTACTGGAAATCACTTAAAGGCCTGAGGGTTGGTCAAGATTATCAGATGAAATGGATAGCTTACATATGAAAACAAGTTCAACTTCAAAGTAATTGTAAGAGCATATAAAAAAAGTTAAATTTAGATAATAATCCATTTACAGAAGTGTCATCTTCAATGCTGATATTATTTAGACACACAGCTTTATTTGTCAGTGCAGAGTTTTGCATGTTCTCCCAGTTTTGTTGTGGGTTTCTACCAGTTTCTCTGGTTTCTCTCCACCCCGTAAAACTAAGTAGGTGAATGCTACTCTCAAATGCCCCCATGTGTGAAATAGTGTATCAGTGGTCCCCTGCCCAGGCAGTAATCCCACTTCACATCTAGTTTTTCCAGGATGGGATGTAGATCCACCATGACCAGCGATTACTGCAGATGAATACATGAATAATTATGAAGTAAATCCCACTCATGTAAAAGGTCTCAATCTATTGCAAAGATGTTCTCTTTTATTCATAAAATATATCCTGTCATGTTTCTTACATCGTTCACAGACACATAACCAGACATATACCTAAAGGTGTGGGTGAATTAGGCTGTACACCGGAGGTCTCTGCATGAGCTCTAATCTCTGACCCATTCGGCTACAAGGGCCTGTATGACTCACAGCATTGAAAGGCAGGAGTGTGTTTCTCATCCTGATTACAGTGGCACCCCCAACCCCTGCTCTGATCCGCTCTCATCTCCTACAAGGCCAGCATCTACAGAAATCACTTCTGACCCCCTTCTAGTGACAGTGTCACAGTTTGTCGAGAGGAAAGAGCAGGGAGCAAGACACCTGAAAGCAATTAGGCATTTATGCTTGTTAATTGTTGCCAAAGAAAACTCGGTGATTTTGGAGAGCTCCTTGTATTTTGTGCACGCCCTCACAGCTCTCCGTCTAGCTGGGGTTTTTGTCGTGGCAAGTGGCACACACCTGATTCCTGACACTCTGATTTCTATTTTAAAGTGTTTTGGTGTGTAAAGTTAGCACTGCGTTATTGGTTTTGTTAACACTTTCGAAAATATTTTGTGGTAGATGATTTCTGTTGATAGTATTTACTCTCAGTTTTATAGAAACAGTCTGTCATAAATGTTGTTCTCACACAATTTACTGTGCACTGAGAAATAAATCCTTAATGTATGTAGCTCCATATCCTACTTTTATTTGCTGCCCATTTTGTCTTTTTTTGGCTAAATTGCTGGTTGGTCCCCTAAAATTTGCCCCTGGTTATCTATTGCTCAACTTGTTTGTGAGCAATCCTCCACATCCTGTTGTGTTATGGGGGAGGCTGTGGTCAACCTCCTCTAACCCAATTCCTCTAGTAATAGCTGTTTTTTAACAGTGGTTTATCATCGCCTGGACCCCAGACGCGCTGTCCCTCTAGCAAATTATTCCATCTTTGCAGAGAAAGAGAAATTGGATTGCTCTGATCCTGTTTTGTGGCAGGGAGGGTGGCCGCAGCATTATCCTCGGTTGACACTGGCGACGGAGAGGCAATCACACACGGCCACACTCTGACAAAAACACTCCAGGAAATCACACCACAACAAGCTCAGACTCTGCCTACAGGCCAGCTACAGCCATTCACACATATAATACATTACTACTACCACTACTCTACTACTACTATTGCTATTACAAGCCTGTCTTCAACTACTCAACAGTCTGCTGTGCTTTTATATTAGATCAGTATGACATCACTCAGATTTTGACCAATACATTCCCATTGTTCCATTACAATCAATGTAGTGTGGATTTATTTACAACAATGCATCGCTATATTGCACTTTTTTGTCATTGTATCACAGTGTTAAAGCTAAAATTAATTTAAATGGGGGAAAAAGTAAATTGCTGTCTTTATGTGCTCTTCCAGCCCAACATTTTATTTTCAAATATTTAGAATATTTTTAATAATAAACTCTTTATAACATTTTTATTTAGTATAAGAAACGTGCTCTTTTGTTAATTACAGCCTGTTAGTCTACTGTTTTATCATTCAAAAGACAAATTCTAACAGTATGTCCTAAAAACTAATGTTCTGCATCTTGAACAATTATCGTCATCTGCCATATGCAAGATGTACTGTCTCCCTCTTGTATACTTCTGAAGCTCTGAATTTGAAGAGCTAAGAGATTTAATCTTCTAAACTAAAGAGGATTTATCTGCCTGTATATTTTCTTTGTAGGAATGATAGGAAAAAGGAATGAATAAAATACAATCTATAGACATGTATTAGCATTTGGGTTTGCAAAAAAAATACTCTCTTTTGTACACTATGTATAAAACCCTACTTTCTTTTGTACCAGAGAGTGCAGACTTATAGATATACACACGCATATATACAGATAGAAGAGCAGAACCCAATTTCTTCTGTCGTGACAGAAATCAATCTCATATCACTCTCGTTAATCCGCAATGGCTCTCCACAGATCCTGACACTAATAAGGTATTGAGCAGGTGAGTCCAGGGGCTTCGGGTGAACCAGGAAGACTAGGGGGGCTGGAGTCTGGCACTGTTCCAGTTCAATTATGTGACTTGTATATAGGAGAGAGAAGCACAAGGAAGGGAAGAGAGAGAGGGCACAAGATGAGAGGGAGAGGCAGAGCAATGGGTGAAAGACTTTGGAGAAAGAAGGTTGAAAAAGACATGTAAGGTTGAGGGGGGGTGGGTGAAAAAGGGTTGAAGATAGAAAGAGAGAGAGAGAGAGAGAGAGAGAGAGAGAGAGAGAGAGAGAGAGAGAGAGAGAGAGAGAGAGAGAGAAAGAGGGAAGGAGGTTAAAATCGATCCCATCTGTGGCATGATGGTTAATTAAAGCAGCTCTTGAGTAGGCTGAGGATGAGAGGCTTGGCTGGGCTCCTGCAGGCAGAACCCTGATTGCTGGGAGAATGGCTTCTTTCTCCATGCACAGAGACGAGGAGGGCTGCTGCTACCGTGCACAGACCTACTCATACACACAAATGGAAATGCATAAATGCATGTTTTGAACGAGATCCACATATGCACTCGCAAAGATAGATCTTAATTTAAGTGCAGCATTTCTGCTCCTTACGCATTCGGGAACAAGTGTCTATAGGTTTATAAGTACACATTATTGACATGTGATTTGTAACAGTAGATTAAAAATTAATGAGCATTTTAGACATGTGGTAGATGTGGACATGGGGGTAGTGTATATAATATAAGTGTATATATTATATCTGTTGCATCTCTAAAAGAATAGGTCCAGGTTGGCAAAGTAAGGCTGCAATTAGTCAGATAAGATTATTGGAATTCTGTAGCCTTGAATTTTATAATACCAAGAATATAAACTCAGCACAGTCTCCTAGAAAAGAAATAAAAATGGTTTTAAAGGTCTATGAAAGGTTAGCTTTCAAACCACTGCACCATTTTCCCAAAGCATTGTTAGCTTTTCCATATGATAAAGGATGGCTGAGGTTACTGTCAGTTTATATTATTACATAAAGTTTATATTTCACATTTCTGGTTGTACACATGTGAACACATAAACTGGTGGACAATAATTTACACAAATATTTTAGACCCTCCTTCAGTAGTTTTTTTTTTATAAAGTGCAAATAAAATCTTATCTTATGCATTCAAATGTAATTGTAAATCTTGAGTTATATAGAACAAATTATAATAATGGAGGCTAATTGCTGTGAAGGAATTAAGCCATATTATAACAAACTGCACTGAAAGCCATGACCTTATTTTATAATATCTTTCTAAACATAAGCACATGGAGAAACATAAGGATATATTTCACATATGAGTGTAGTTTATTTTATTTATTCAGTTTAGTTTACTTTATTTATAGAGCACATTTAAAAACAACAGAAGTTGCAACCAAAGTGCTGTACAACAAATATAAAACAAAATACCCAATCTAGACAAACAAAGGGACAAATACAATTTTACACCCTCACACCAAATTAAAACATACAGAATAAAAATGGGCAGATTTGAACAAAGAAATAGAAGGGGAAGATCTTATGTGGAGGGGAAGACTATTCCAAAGCCTGGGAGCTGCCACAGCAAAAGCCCGGTTGCCTTTAGTTTTAAAATGAACGAGGGACTGATAGAAGAAGTTGACTAGATGACCGAAGAGATCTAGAGGTGGAAAGTGGAATGAAGAGATTACAAATATACTGGGGAGAACAACCATGTAAAGCTTTAAAAACAAAGAGCAAAATCTTAAAATCAACACGGAATTTAACCGGGAGCCAGTGTAGAGAGGCAAGGCGAGACATTTTCTGGTGCCAGTCAATAATTTGGCTGCCTCATTTTGCACCAATTGCAATTGGTCCAAAGATGATTTAGGCAAACCCAGTAATCCAACCTTGAGGTTTTAAGCGCATGAATTACAGTTTGAAGATCCTTCATGGAAAGCATCTTCTTGATTCTAGCAATTGATCTTAATTGAAAGAAACTACTTTACACTAAAAATAATCTAATCTGCTTATCAAAAGACAAGAGAGAGAGAGAGAGAGAGAGAGAGAGGGAGCTATAACAATAATGAAGATAAAAGTAAAGATTTACTAAGAAGTAGACATATTTTCTTTTATTCTGTGTAAAACACCAAAAGTCCAAATTTTGTTCATACTGACATTTGGAGTTTATCTATAATTGGCTGAACAAACCAGCATAACATGTTAATACAATAAAAAAGACTGTATGCATGAGACTACATCACAACAGATTGCATTCAAAACTTAAAAACAATGATTCTTGAAATTCCAGTACACTACTAAATAAAATTGTAAAAAAAAAAAAAATACATATGTGAAGAATATAAATTAAACACAATCTACACTTCAGCCTTCACAACTGTTAGCTCAAACTGTTGATTTTGCTATTGAACGCTCACCAGTTTGGGAGACAGATTATGTCCAGTCACAGTAACTAGATTTTTATTGTTTATGAAGACCTTTAGTTTACCTGTGAGCTTGAACGTTTAGTATAGAAAATATTCTTTGTGATTTATTTTAGAAACATAATTAATTATGTTATTATTTTTAATTAATAATTAATAATTAATTAATTATTATTATATTAATTCCACATAGGCTATTGTGATTTATTGGCATGCTGGTCAAATTACAGAAATCTTTCCCTTAAATGTAATTTCTAGGGTATTCTGGCAAAGAGGTAGCGCTCTAACTTGGAGGACTGCTTGACCTGTCCAGACATCAGTGTTGAAAGTTTGCTTAAAGAGAGGTCTAGCAGATCCTTATTAGCCATGCTTCCATTCAGCAAGATATTGCAACACAGTTCTCTTATTTAGGCAAACCATTTTGGCCTTCTAGAGTTTGGTAAGGTAAGGCACTAGACAAGATCCTGAAACTCGGTATCTGCCCTTTGATGAAACACTTATGTTTATATCCAACCTCATTATAGAAGACTTTGGTTATGGGCAGTGTGCTTTAGCAATCTAAAAATGATGGAGAATCAGTTTTCTACCATCCAGTATACAGTGGAAGGACCTGACAAAGGAATAAAACTACAATTCTGTATTGCAGAGTCCAGTATCAGTGATTAAGTCCAGTAGAACTACAGTGTTCAAATACTTGTGAATGCTTGTTTTGAAAAACAACAACAACAACAACAACAACATAAAAACAAGCACCTCTAAGGCTCAGTTTGGTGTAAATTGTGTTCTTCATGCAAGTGGACCAGTGTGGCCAGATCAAAAGAAAAGCTACAAACTACTTATGAAACTACTTATCTATGAATGTTTATACAAAGTCAGAGCCCACTGTTCTACATCTTCTCAACTAAAATCCTTTTGGGATAGGCAAGGTTGCTTCAGTATTTTCTGAAAATATGTGTTCTTCTATCACTTCCACTTCACTCAGTGGCTCTGCTAGGTCATATACTCAGGTCAGATTATCTAGATTGATGGAGTCACTGGGTTTAACAGAGTCTGAGCTGCAATGGGGGATGAAACAGTGATCATCACCAGCAAGGAAACCAGAACCATACCTCTCTAGGTCCTGGGGATATGGGGGTCAAAGATTGAAGTTATTGAAGTATCAAAGAAATGTAAGTATTGTAGACAGTTCTATTTCTTCTGTCTGATGTTCACCACAGTGCAGCATATTGGTTGGGGTAGGGACTTTCCCTGAGTATAGAGGTCTTTCTTTCAAGGTATTTATGCTGCCAGGGCACAATGGGAAACTTTGACCAAGATTCCAGTAGCTAAAGCCACCCACTATTGATTTTAACCTAAAACAGGTAACCATAAAAGCATAAAATCCAAATTCATTAGAATTTCACTTTGGTTAGACCAGAATGAATATTAACCATGCCCTTCCAGTACAGATGCAGTTCCTGTCTCAATCTTGGTCATTCCTCAGTAATCAGGTGCCTACCTCAATGACACCAGTATATCCAGAGAGAGTAGCACTAATCTGATGAGTCAGGGCTCAGTTACTTACCTCTCTCAGAAGATTATCTAGTTTGATCAAAATGGAGATGAGCTAGTACAGAAACAAGAGGTTGACATGACAGGCCAGCTCAGCAGTTCCTTCTCCCTTAATTGCTAGTGATAAGTGGTAAACTGACACAATACATCATCATACAATTTTAATAATCTATTTGATGATATGATGACTGTGAGGTTAAAAGTAGCTACAGCAGTTATCAGTGTTTGTAGAACGCATTCACAGGATTAGAGGATGGTAGTTACAAATAATTATAGCTAATTACGGACCAGCTTCATACCTATGTAATTAAAGTTCATGCAGATTTTGTGTTCGTTTCCTGTTGTGTCCTGGTAAGTTCTTAATTCTAATGCAGGTACATGACCTGTGGTTGTATACTTATATATAACTGCTTACATGTTTCAAAACTTGTTTATGTGCCCTCCCAGAACCCAGTGAAATGTACACTAGCAGCCAAATAGGAGCAAAAGTGTCAGACAGTAAGTGCCTAGTTTGAAAGGGAAGAAAACAGAGGAGCACTATCTTCTTATGACACAACAGTGAATCAGACAGATTAATCTGTAATCATACTCTCCATGTTGCAGAAGTGTGGCAATAAAGCTCATCCCTCCACAGGTGTATGAATTATGTATATGGAGATGATTTGATGGGTGTGAGAGAGTGTCTGATTGAAATGCCACATGGCATACATTAAGCTGTCTTCTCCCTCACTATGCGTGGAATACCAAGGTCAGAGCCCTTTGCTAATTTCTGAAAGGCTGACAGCTCATGAAAGAAATGAGAAAATTATACATTCTTGCACAAATCATCTGTGGCTCTTCAGGATGAGTACAATACTGTCTACATCCAGCTTTGTGCAGCAGACACCTGGCAGCCACACAGCCTCAGTCTCACTGGCACAGAGTAACTGAACACGGAGTAAACTCAAGACTCCTATACAAGCTAAAATTCACCTTTCAGACCCCCACATGGAGCTTGGCTTTTTATAAACAGAGTGTTGTTGGTAGGCGGCATTGAATATAAAAATTTTATTTGGAATGAAGAGGTGATGCAAACTGAAAGCTCACAGTTTTTATTTGTTGTTTATTTGTTTGAATTTCAGCAAAGGTTCACAGGGCATCTGGATGAGACTAAAGGTGTGCAACAGAGGATGCAGCAAAATAAAGTTATGTGAGCAGACAAGCCGTCAGATATGATGCTCAGGGACAATGAAAGACCACATTCATAAAAGTGAATATGAGACACTGTATTCATTTGTCCTCAATGGGGGGAGGGGGGGGCGGGGGGGGGGGTTAAAAGGCTGCAAGGCCATTGATATTTTGTTAAATAAAACACATTAGATTTCTTAGATTAGAATCTTGTGGCAGGTACAAACAAAAATAACAACAATATATGCAAAATATGCAATAACAACAACAACAGCAATAATAACAATAGCAATAATAATAATAATAAAAACTTGCAGTGTAGGCCCACTTTGTGTTTAACTCTGAATATACATTAGATATTAATACAGATGGTTGCAAAGTCCCATTCTCCGGGAGATTTATGATAAAAGGCTAATTTAAATATTTATATTTTAACTTACAACTACAAGTAATGCACCAATTACAACTGAATTTGGCAACTTCACATTCATTTTTTTCTCTTGGACCATAAAATAAATAAAAACTTGGGGAGAACATAAAGAACATGTGGATGTAAAAACAAATGTAAGAAAAAAGTTTTGTTTCTCTGCTTCAGATGTTGCTTTCAAGAAAATTCTGGATTCGGACAGTTGAAAATTTGAACTAGAGTTCACAGAAGTGAAAAATCAGCTCCTTGTTAAAATCCTGAGAATGACCAACCTGTCATTCTGTCACCTCTAAGCACATGCTATGCCTTTCTCCAGGAAGAGTGCAGAGAAAAGAGCACTTGGACCCAGATATACAGAAGAGAAGAGTGGAAAGATCATCATACTGTAGATGGGTTGAAGCCCTAAGTTGTGAACAGGGTGAACATGAAGCACGCTCGAAAGGGCACAGCACTCTGTCTGCGCTGTCAAAAAATTAATTGTCACTTCTATTGCTTTTAATTGCCAAGTTTTTTACCCCTGCTTGCTATTCAAACCAGTTACCCTTATCCCTCCTCTAGACACTTGTGAGTTGCTAAGACAACGGCCCAAGGATCAGAGCAACACAGCGTTCTTGTTCACCTCCCACCCAGTAACATATACGCTCATGTGCAACATTTCAAAAGAACATCAATAACAGGCCCTTGGATATTTTTTTTTGTATACGCTTCTAAGAAAGGCCGTAACTGGCCGTATATCAAAGTCAAGCTTATCATATTTGATTGCCAATACACACCCTTGAGTGTTCATATATAGTACATTATTCCTCATTGCTCTGAGCGCAGTGTCAAGCTCTAGACCTTTAAATACACATACAGTTTTAAGCCTTACAAAACATTTTCTTTCCAAATGTTAAAATATCTAACCTGTGTAGTGGGTTGGGGATTAAACATTCACAATGAGTCTTGGGCCAATCATTTACCCAAACAGTGACATTCCTCCTGGGCTCTGTCACACCCAACAAACAACTAAACAACAAACCTTCTTTTTCCTCTCTTGTTCTCTTTCTCTTGAAGGCAGCCACGTTTAATGGAGAGAGGCTGGTAATCTTGAGTAAACATCATTAACTGTTTGCTCCTATCGGCCATAGAGAGTGTGCCACTGGCTCTTTTGTGCTGCTATCAGCAGTTTAAAGAGGTTTTGTGCTGTAATGGTGTGGGACGGCAGTGCCAGGCCTTTCAAGTGCCGCCTCGCTTGCCGAACCGTCCTACACTCACACTCTGGAAATGTAGAAAGTTGCCACTTCTGAATGCGGGTCAGAAGACCAGTCCAGCGTGATGTGATGAAGAGGTAGCTCTCTTATGCTGGAGCAGCAGAAAGCAGCAGACACATGTGATTTGTGGATGTTTTTAGTGGTGTTTGGCCTGGGCTAACACAAGCTGGAGGAGTCCTCGGCAGAGATTAAAGGTGGCTGATTTAAGAGAGAATCAACCGGGCCTGCTTCCTGTGTTCCTGTGGGACACACACACACACACACACAATGATAAAACACTACACAACGCAAACAGATATATTCTTCCATGCAAACCCTAACTCTTTTGGGGAAAACATTACCTCAGCGAACACATACCACCCTCATTCATTATTTTCTGGTTGAGGTCACACATTTACAAACACATTCAGTAATACATACACGCACACACATTCATAGTGCATATTGCACCTGCCTCTTCTCTGACCCCCATTACAGAGTTCAAGGAGAAATATGCATCAGATTATCCATCACAGGGTTGATGGAAGGATAGAGAGCAAAAGAGAGGCAGCAAGAGACAGAGAGAGATAGCGAGGGGGTTTCGAGTAAATGCAGGACTGATCACATCCCCCACAGTGGTGAGTAAATACACGCTAATGGCCACTGATTAATTTTCATTGCTCTCATCTGCCCAGTAAAAGAGAGATGTAATGACCTGCACCTCTCTGTTTTTCTCTCTGTATCTTTTGCTCTTTCTCCCTCTCCCGTTCTGCGGCTCAATTTTTGATTATAAATTAAAAAGAGTTGTAAATGGCGTAATGCTGCTTCTGGGCCCCTGATTGCTGTATCTGATTAGAGAATGTCAGTCTGCACATTTCCTTTTTTCTCCAACGCTCATCCAGTGAGCTGCAACACTCAAGAATGTGCTGCATACACAATAGCACTTCTGCTCCACGTTGCAGCTAAACGCTAAGCAACACTAGCTCTAATCAAACACATTCTTTTAGCTTTTCTTTCTTTCTACTGTCTCTGTTTTGTCTCCCTTTATCTCATTCTTCCTCAGCTTTCATTTTGGTTTGTTTAAACCAGTGAGCTTATTTGAGGTGTGCAATATGGCAACAAGTGAAAAATCACCAGCAATTAAAAAACATTCATTCTTGCAGGTAAGAGGGCTGAGGGGTACTCGCTTCTTTTTTACTTCTTTGTGCTGGAGTTTTGTCTCCTTCATAATCCTGTAGATTGTCGCATGCTAAGTTCTGTTTTAGAACAATGAGAACAGATAATGATCTAAAACCCTAGAAATCCTCAGTCTTCCATTGTGCTCTACTTTGTCCACATGTGCTGCTTATGATTGTCATTTGTCCATTCTTTAAATGAGTCACTGATGTGTTTTTTGTCCATAAACCAGACTATAGTAAGCATATTAATCCCCACCACCACCACCACCACCACCACCACCACTACCCCTTCTGGGGTGCACCCTCTGTAGTTCAGCTCAGCTAAGACAGAAGTGCGCTCCACCATAATGGGACTGTGCCTGTGGACCCATGTAAAAACACACACACACACACACACACACATACATATATACTTCCCTCCTGTCCCAGGGTCAGATCAAGTGGGTACAAATGTGAATCAGTTCATTTCGTCAAGGAGAAAAAAAGACACCCAAGGACATTTTCTTCATTCATTCACCAAGGAGGCCAAAATGGAAGGATCTGTGTAAGAGAGTGAAGGAGAACATTAAAGGAAGCATTGCAGGGAGAAAAAGAAAGGGGGAAAATCCATGTTAAGAGAATGCATGCAGACTTTTTTATATAGGAAGGAAGATGCTATAGGCAGCACTGGGGTCAACACTCTTGTCTGGTTCTTTTGTGCCGACTGGCCTCATCAACAGAGCTAGAGAGCCTGGACAGAGGAGAGAGAAAGAGAAAGGCGGCCTTCTACCACCAGTGAGTCTTCGACTGCTGCATGTGCTTGTTTTCTGACAATGGGGGGAGGTGAGGAGGAAGTAGACAGAAAAAGATGAGGTTGTGTGCGAAGAAGGCTGAGGAGGATGGAAAAAGTGAAAAGTGAGGTGAAGATGAAGTGCAGAAAAGTGCTAATGAGAAAAAAGCTGTGTCAAGGTTTTGTTCCCTTTCTGGCCTCTAGTGTTATGTTTTTGACTGTCTTTTAAAAGGTTCTGATGAAGCTCTTCCCGTTTGGAAGCCTTCATCTTCAGAGTAGTTTGGTCCCACAGGAGGAGCTCATGACAAAAAAAGGTCGTACCTGCCAGTCATTCTTACTCTTCTAACTCTTTATATCTGCATTTCTCCATCCTTTAAAAAACCCCATTCATCTCTTCTTCCTGTTCTCCTGCTTCTCCTTGTACTCCACTCTTCTCAAACTCTCTCGCTTCCTTTTCCTGGTATAATTATTCATCCAGGTCAGTCAAAGATCACTGTAAAGGATTAAGCAAAACTAGACATACACCAAACAACTACATACATAAGATAGGTACTGAACTGCTGAAGCTTTATGAGGAGGAAATCTAATCTCTTTGGACCTCTAGTGAATTATATTAAACATGCACACACAATGTGCACTTGAGTTATTGCTAAATATCATAAAATGATTCTGACATTTAGACAGAAGGAGTTCCTAAACCCTCAGTTGTGCTGCTCTTCTTCTCTACTTGTGAAGCCTGCTGTGCCCCATCCTTTAAAAGTAAAACCACAAACAACGGCAGAGGATACAGTAAGGTCTTTAATCAAGGCAATCAGTGCTGTTTTCAAACGTGCACAGCACCGGAGCTGCGAGCTGGGTTCATCGTTGTCTGTGGTTTAATTACTTGTTTTTGCATTCTGATGGAGGGGGGTGATTGTGCCTTGTCACCTATCTCTGAAGATAAAGGACTAGCCAATTACTTTGTTTGGATGCTAATGATTGGGTTTCATTAGTGGCCGCTCTTAGCCCCCCTCACCCGGTAAATGGATGAATATGCTATGATTTCAATTATTGGAATTATGGAAATTGCTTTTAAAAGACAACACGGCTATCATCAGCTCTCCACTGTGACATAATGTCATTTTAATTTCCATAATAGTTTTAATTGTCGGAGGTCCCGTAGTGTGTTAATCATTTAATTGTATTGTCTTTTGCCTCCGGCAACACCTACATCCATCCGCCACTCAATCACACTAAATCACAATCACACAGGATTAACCAAAGAGTTGGCAAAGTCCAGCTAGAGGTGCAATTTAAAGTTTTGAAGCAGGGGGCATTTAAATTATTGTCTCCTCTATGAACCCAATTAAGAATGAAATTAATGAATTTATAAGTGACCCCTAAACCAGAACTATAACTTCGACTCAGGATGACCTTTCATTCATTCTCTTAAGTTTCTCAGCTATTATTATACCTTGTTCAACTCCATGTCCTCTGTTCTCTCCACAACAGTGCCATATAAAATGTTAAAATGCTGTATAAACTAGTCAAAATCTATGTCCCATATATGAATATGGGTTTAGATGGCCTGTGATCATTGAAAAAGGAGTTTCAGGTTAAAAAGGTTAGTGCAATGGAATCAACAGGAGCGTCTTCTTTGCTGGCTACAGTTAAGTCTTTTTTCCTCTCAAGAAAAAGATTTGAGGTGAGGACCTTAAGGTGTGAAAAGGTAGACAAATTACAAACCTCCACAGACCTGCACATAAAGAAAAAAACACCTTTGATATGTAAACCCATCTTCACTCTCTGACCTACAGAGTGCTGTACAATCAAACACAATTACCTTGAATCTCAATCTCAATCTCAGCGTGTCAGCGGTTAGAAAGGATAAAAGTAGCATTCTCCATACAAAGATCTGGAGCCTCTCATAGGTACTGCCCAGCACAGCTTTAACAAAAAGCTGCTCTTATAGTGTTTTCTCCAGGGCCAGTGGCTTAGAGGCTTTGTTTTTTTATTGTTAAAGGTGAAGATACTATGCATTAGAGAGGGCTTGTGTATACATGGTTGTATATATCTATTCATCTTCATCCGGGTCAGGGTCATGGTGGATGATCCTCACCTAGGGTCATTTTAGCAAAGCCTTCTGCCATGGTTTTGGAAAGAGGAAACCACATAACCTTGAAGAACCCACATGGCCAGAAAATGTACTGTATGTATATGTACTACCCAAGCTCAGGACCCACATAAATAAAGAATGAGTAGGAGTGTTGCTCTAGTATAAGATTCATGCCCTGTTTGTCCCCTGAATTTTCTTCATTTCCATGGCGATGGAGCCTGTGCTAACAAAAGAACAGCAACAATCAAAGGACAAACACTACAAGATGAGACTTGAAAGATGATGAAATGAAACAGCTATCCAGAGCAAGTTCACAAAAAGAACATATAAGCTGAAAAAAATGGTGTTAGTGGATGGTGTAAAGGGATGGCAGTATTGTTCCATTGCGTGTGGCTAGTGTGGAGACAGAGGTGGTTGATTCCCAGAGGAGTCACTGTGTGGGTGAGTGACAGCTCTGAGCAGCTCTCTAACCTCTCTCATCTGTCTCTCAGTGTGCCAGAAAGGGGCGGTCAAGTGAGCCCCTTAAAACTGGAAAAAAGAGAGACATTCAGATGCAGCCATGCAGAACGCCATAGCACCATCTTTCCTTAAGCAAAAAGACGTCTCTTGAGGGCAGGCCAGAATATGAGACTGTGAGAGAGAGAGAGAGAGAGAGAGAGAGAGGAGGATACAAGAGCACTTTAACCAAAGTTTCCTAACCATCTTGAGTTCTCTTGCGGTGGCTTAGTGGCTAGAGAAGAGGTTTGACAGTAAAATTCTGCAGAAACACAAATTATCATTTCCTTTGTTGCATATACCCAAAAATAAATAAAATAAAAATTGAATAAAAATGGACTGCCCTGCTGTGGTTATTGTACTTAAAGAAAACTGTTTTGTGTATTGTGTGACTCTGGCTTGATAACTGTGGGCCACTATTTCTCAAGTGGTAGAGAAGGTGGAGGGAGGGAGGGAGGGAGGGAGGGAGGAAAGGAGGAAAGGAAGAAAGGAGAGGGAGGAAAGAGAAAACGGGAACAGAGAAGGAAAGAGCATGCCCATATCCAGATATTATAACTTCTGTTAATTCTGTACAGAGAGTGACATATTTGTTTAATGTTTTGCTCAGGGAGAGAGAGAAAGAAAGAAGGCAATGACGTGAGAGTGTTGGGACTTTTTCTCTGTGCTTGTACAAGCATGCCACCTGCTGGAAGATGTTGATATTTGCACAAGGGTTTACAAGCTCAAAATAGAGCTGACCTAAAAATGTTTGACCGTTAATAAAACAGGATAGTAAATAAATTATGTTACCCTGTTACTACCTCTCTCTCCTCTCTCTCTCTCTCTCTCTTTCTGACACACTGACACCCTGACACACACACACCCTGACACACACACACCCTGACACACACACACACACACACACACACACACACACACACATACACTCTCATACCTACCTAGCATCTGGTTTATCTCAGGAAGAATTCTTCTATCAGGCTCCATTGTGTGCTAGTCCTATGAGAGGCCCTTATGGGAGGCTGAGCTCGAGAGAGAGGGTTAGAGGCCATGGAAGAGCAGAGGGCTGAGAGCGATTCAATCGCTCAACAAATGGACCCTGCTAATAGAGGCAGCCTCTGATCCTGGCCGCCAAACAGCTGGGGGCCCGCTAATAAGAGAGGATTGAACAGGAGAGAAGAATCACGGTGGAGGGAGAAAAATAGCTAGAGAGGACAGAGAAAGGGTAAGCAAGTGACAGCTGTATTGGGCTAGTAATAAACCGGATCTAGCATTACACATGCAAGGTACATTGCTAAAATTACAATGTATGGTGATTTGGAGCGCCAGTCTACTACCAGAGACAAGGTAATATGATTGAGATATAGATTTGTGAATATTTGAGGGAAATGGCCACTACTGAGGTTAAATACATTTCCAGTGGGTCAGGGACACATCCAATCAGCTGTACAATTGTTATTGAAGATAAAGAAGATTAATTCTCTTTCATTTCAACAGTGATGCAGTGCTGTAAGAATTCATTCATTCATTCAGTGGTGAATCCAGAGCCTATCCTGAGAACATTAAATGCAAGGTGGGAATACACCAGGGGTGATGCAATCCAACACAAATGTAAGCATCCAGCTAGCTGTAAAAGCTAAACAGCACCAAACCGACAAGTGAGGCATAGCAACCTAGCAGGTAATGCAGACAAGTGCCCAGGCTCTCAAATTTAGAAAGCTCCCAAAGGCTAATCACTTAAACACACATTTAACATATCAGTGATTAAATGAGTTGATGACGCACGTCAGATATATTTTCCTTCTTTTCAGTACTTATTCTAAAATTCTAGTTAGTACGTTGTTTTAGATCCTCAAAATGTATAGGTGTACATAACAGATGTTGAAATTCAGAACATGGGGAGTCTCAGTTCTTTCATAGGTGGTTTAAGGTGTGTTGCTATCAAGAAAATTATTATTATTTTAAATGTCAGGATATCTCTGCTTTGAGATTAATTTCACTACCTGTAAATTAGTTGACCAAACCTTATGTTTCTAGTTTCTTGTTTGTCAGTTTTGACATCCAGTTCACATCAAATGTTTCTGTTTCAAACATATTTTGTATATATTTAATGATCAAATGTACTGTATAGACAGAGCAATTAACAATTACCTTGAAAAAAGGAAATCATTTTACAAGTGTGCAGTATTTCATAAAAAAAAAACACTATCAAACTGTATTACACTATATCATCATTATTATAATCACCTTACCTAACGTACATAAAAAAGTTATTTATTTATTTATTTATTTATTTATTTATTTATTTATTTATTTATTTATTTAATATTATGTAGAATTGTAGAAATGGAGTTCAGATGACATTCATATAAACCACCAATAATTCTTGATTTTAGATTCTCTAGACTGGCCATGAATTAAAAAAACAATTATTATTATTATTATTATTTTTATTTATCGCATGATGTGTATTTAAAAATATTGTATTGATTATTGAATAGAAGAACAGCTAAAAATCAATATGTAGTTTATTAATACACCTTTTTTATTTGTCTAATTTTTAAATAAATACTGGTAACACTTCACTGTAAGGTCCACGAATAAGAAATTTGTTAATTCTTTCAGTAATGCTTTCAAAATGATGAATTAATACACACACTAATATTAGATGAAATAATGAATCATGCACATAAGCAAGCGATTGATTTTATATAAGAATTATGCTATTAATAATGGTAGTTTGACTTAATAAAGTGTTAACAAAGAGAAATTACATAATGCAGACTCTATTTAGAAACAATCTAGAAAAATATTAATAAAAACTATGGATATTCAACATTTTTATATACACTTCATAATGCAGTGTTCTTATAGTCTTTACTGTGGCTGAATAGATAAATCTCCTGCTAGATCATCATTCCTGTTTTCATAGAATAACACATGTAAAATTCTTTGATCTGAATCATGTGATGATACGTAACTACCATGTAAGTAATTCATGGTGCTGGCTTCATGTTGCTAATTACAAATTGTTGTACCAAAAAAACAACTTAAATAATCTTTATAAACACTGTGCAAGTCATGATATTAATTAGCTAAATGAGTTAACGTGCTATATTCCTTATTATTATACTTATTATATTAGTGCCTGTATTGATTCATTATTATGAAAATATTAGTTAAGAATTAATATTAGTTAGTTAAGGTAACTAATTAATATTAGTTACTGAATGTTAGTTAAGTATTAATAAATTGCTAATTTACTGTAAAGTGTTTTATTATTATTATTATTATTATTATTATTATTATTATTATTATTATTATTATTATTATTATTATTATATATTTCACACACTGTGTAGTTCTCTTAATTTCAAGGTATGGAAATAAATAAGTTGGTGGATTTCCTATTATTTAATACTTATTATTATTATATCTTATTATATATATATAACTTCTGGATACTGTTGAGGTACAAGTGTTGCTTCAGTCCCAAAAAAAGGATTTAGAATAGCTTCTGTCAAACATAATTGTCTGGGTCTGTAAAAAAAAAAAAAAAAAAAAAAAAAATGTGTATTGGGGAAGCAAAACACATTCATTTACATCTGTATCCAGCTGACTAGCAGACAGCAGAACAGGGTCACAAGCCAAGCCCACCGTACTCCAGATCCCTCCCACTGGTAAGTGATACAATTCTATACACACACAGAGCGCGAGAGAGAGAGAGAGAGAGAGAGAGAGAGAGCGAGAGATGGACAGACAGAGGATTTCCCAGCTCTCAACTGACACAAAGGGCTGCTTAGCATCCTCACAGCAGGAAGGCTTTGGGGAGAAGCACTAGACCACTGTGAAAAGGAAGATCTTTTTTTATACATATTGAGATATATATTGAGAGATAATGCAGGAGAGAGAAAGAGAGAGGGGAGGAAAAGCTGTCTCGTTGTACTGGTGGCCTCCAATCACTGCAACTGTGTCACAATCTGAGCCGTAGATCAGGGCTAGTAGTCAAAAGAAGTTCCGCGAAGTGAGCACAAATGGCCAGAACATTAAATAATTCCTCAGAGACACACCCACAAACAGCTAGCCCCTCTCTCCCACCATGTTTCCTTTGTTTGGGCCATTGTAACAGTTTTGTCTTGGACATACGGGCTGGTTTAGGCGGCTGGGACCCCCAGCAGCTGAGTCTTTGTCCAGGGGTCACAAAGGTTGCTGGGATTGTGTTCCCAGCTAATTCCCCCTTTCACTGACTCCAACAGCCAGTCTATAATGATCCAGGCAACGCTGTGCAGGGATTAGAGGTAACACCCACAGGGTGGAGACAGGGTGGAACAGAGTCAGAGAGACTTTGCCTTAACGTGGACTGTCCCTAGCTCTAAGTATCATTGGCTAGGACACTTTCTCTCGCTGGTTTACACACCCATACCTACACACACACACACACACACACACACACAATTTTCCACCTCATTTCCCAATTGTGACCTGAGTAAACATGATTAAGAGGGGAAAGTGCATGCACTGAAGAGAGCCAGTGTAATTACATCAGTAATGAAGGAGATGTGAAGAGAGATCCTCACTCTCTCTCAGGCCCTCCCTAGACTCATACTGAGTCAACAAACATACTGAAAAAGTGAAAGCTTTATTTATTCTTTCACTCAAAAACTTTTTTTCTTTTTTTTTTGGCAAAGCAGCATAAGTCTGAACTTTTTTAATATTCTACTATTATTCTAATACACACAAAACAGTGATATAGTCCCACATGCTGATAAAAAAATTCTTAAAGACGCACATTTTTTAAAAACTTGTGTTATATGTCTTATTGTGAACAAAATGAAAAACAAAAAACTCCTAAAAACGTCTCTAAAATCTCTAAAACTATGGTTTCTCTCTTTGAAATTAAATAATTCACAACCAATTTCTAAACACATTTATATTCATTTTTACAATAAACTGTTTTTTCTCACTGGAACAATCACATGTAATAAAAGTTGGGTCAGTGTTGTGTACATCGTCTAGTAAAAAAAAAATTGAATAGAAATGTAATAAACTAAATGAATGTTGCCTTAACTACCATTCTATACTGCATTAATGAACATGGTTGAATCATCATGCACTCTTGCATTAATAAACTATGAGTGATTGAGTGATAAAGCAAGAAAGTCGTTTAATATCCATTAAATTAATAAACTAAATACTAATAATAATAAACTGGAATTTTTGTTTCAGGCTAATTTTTTTCTACTTTCTACCACAGACATGTTTATTAAGGTGTTGACGACTGAGAGCTTCATTTTCTTCCTAGAATTCAGTTAATGCAGGTTTATTAGGCTCAAGTGATTTATTCTTTTAAAATACAATGATTAATAGAGATTTGTTCTTAGGAATAAATGCATTAAATAATGTCAGTTAAGTAAAATATAATGTAAAATCATTTACCTTTTTTTACTTTGTATTTTTTGTGTTTGGAAGTAAAGATGTTAGAGGCTGCAAAATATATACGCTTAAAGTTTCAAGAATTTACATTTTTGAGTTCAAAAATAAATGAATACAGGTTTTGTCAATTGCTTTCACGCATTTCTTGACTCAGTGTCGCAATTTCTGTAACATGTTTCCTTAAACTACACACACATTGCGAAAATTCATTTATATTGTGAACAAAACAAAATCATGAAATCATGAATATATGACTCAAAATGAAATATTCACACACAGAGGGAAAAAACACTTTTTTACAACAAAGAAAAAAAAAGATTTTCTGTGTTCATTAACTGAGGATTCAGCAGTCATTGTGTGTGTGTGTGTGTGTTGTGTGTGTGTGTGTCATACATCAGTTAGAAAATTTCAGTTATTTTCAGATATATATTAAATAAAAATTATTTTCTAAAGTAAACATAAAACTAAACTTTAACATTATGATAAAATTATTACGTGTGTAGCGTAAAAAAAATATATATATATATTGGTTCCCTTAAAATGAGAAGAACGCCTCACACCACTTCATCTAAATTCTATTCACTGAGGGACTTTTGACCTCACCCACTAACAATGCTGGGTAGATTTTCTGCATTTCTTGTACTCAAACCATGGCTACTAAATCTAGTACACTAACACAATTCTAACTACACACACCTTTTAAAATGATATTGTCTTAAGAAATTGTATGTCTTATTTATTTCATCTACTGTAACAAAGTTACAGCAATATACAGAAAAGATTAATCCTGGTGAAGTCAATGTGCTTTCACTTAAGTTACAAATTTGTAAATCTTCAAATTTGTAAGTCTTACTGTTACAGAAAAATTTATACTGAGTTTATACTGAAATCTGAATTTGTGTGTGAATTAAAAATGTCAAAATTTGTCTATTAAATAAATAACAAAAAAAACAACGAATGCTGATTTCAGTTCAGCCAGAGCTTTATCTCTTTGAGACAGTCTTTTTCCATCTTATCCAGCACCTCTAGCTTTATATTTTCACTTCCTTCTCTTTATGTTTTCCCAATCTTCTCTGATGTATGATGTACAGCATTTAGTTGTGTTTTCAGTCACTCTTCCATTTTAGGGAAGTTCAGCAGCTGAACCTTGGCTGTCAGGTATAGCCATTTTATACAATAAATAATTGTGTGATCTATTTTATTAGAAAAGTAATACGACTATTTTTTTCTTCAGAGGCTCAGACAAAAGACATCGAAACGTATTACAAAGTTGTTCTCAGGGCTATACATACATTTATATATTTATAGGTGCTTTATTCCACCACAATATTTACTAGTGATCCTTTTGCCACAAGAACTCATGCAATCACTCTGGGAGCCACTCACAGCCTATAAGGCAGCCCAAGTGAATGAGCGCTAAATTAAGAGCTCTCTAAATTTGCTATTGTTACTGTTGTTTCTGCTGATAAGTTACCTTCCGCAAAACTTGCCTGTTTTTTAGGCCTGGCTGTGATTTTGAAGGTAAACATTAATAAACAGAGTGCAGGCTTTGTCACATGTTCATTCCTGTTATGTGTCCTTCTTTCATAATGTACTTTTCCTTCTTTTCCTGTCTCTAAATTGTAAGACAAATTACTCTTCTTAAAGATGGAGTGCGTGCAAGACCCAAAGAATAATAAGCCAACCTAATTATTGGCAATCTTGGTTTCCTCTCTCTCTCTCTCTCTCTCTCTCTCTTGCTCTCTCTCGCTGCTAGGCTGCTGGGTGACACTGTGTTAAGCACAGGATGGCAGCTGTCTCTTGGCCATTAGCATTTCAAATGAGCTCAGTAAGCCTCAACCCAGCTATCAGGGGCCATAGCTTGTTCTGACGATGACTCTGGCCCACTCATTCATGTGAACCACAAAGCAATGAATAGAAATGCATAGCTGTATTCCCAGCAGTGTAATTTATTAATATATAGCTTTGTATAGTTGTAGGGTTCCCTTTTCTCACAGAATACCCCAGCTCAGGATGCTCGGCCATCTTTTTGTTGTTCTTCATGTAAGCACCAGTCTTCTATGTTGGCTATGATGTCTGTGGACTTTTAATGTCTTGTGTGCAATTCTACAGCATGGAACAGTTAGATGTAGTATCTCATGGATGAGATGTCTCAGCTGCAATACTTATCAACTCTTCAGGAAGGCCATCTGCTCCCAAAGCAAAATGAACAGACCGCCGAAGCCAGGGCAAAGAGATCCACAGGTGATTGTTCGCCAAACCCTCTCTAAGCACTATTGTCATGGTAACCAGTACTTCAGATCGACAGAGGGCAAGCATGCACATGCACGCACACACACACACACACACACACACCTTTGGCTTACTATCCTTGTGAGGTCCTTCCACTGACATAATTATTAATGTAGATCATTAACGCTATGCGTACACCTATACCTCCTGCTAATATTAACCTCAGTGACCAGAAAGAAAGATTTTGGTTCATTTGGTTTTTAAAAAAAATGCTGCAAAAAATAATCAGTTTTTCTCAAAAAAATAGTCAAAACTGCTCTTGCAGACAACCAACACGACTCAGACATAATTCACATCTAAGATTTTTGTGCGGTTTTTAATATTTTTTGTTTGTTTGTATGTTTATAATCCATCTACTGCATCCATGTCAGCATTAAGTACATTATTATCAGTATTAAGAACCCGATTTATTGCAGCACTATTCTCTTCCACACACAGTGTAATCAAAGAGCCACTCAGCTCTGTTGACTTATGAGATGACGTGCAGTGAAAAGCATTTAATATTGCCCTGAAGATACTGAAGAGATACATGAGAAGAGTCATGGACACCCAGACTTCAGCAAGGCAGTAATCAAGTGTTTAATCCTTTAATTAGAAAACACAGCCATTCTCCTTTTAGCTTTGGTTCGTTTTCAGATTAGGAAAAATACAGGGAAAGAGGAAAAAAGGAAGAACTTTCCAGGCATCTTGAGGACTGTTATGTCGTTTTTCATTACCGTAGCGATGTATTCCCAGTGCTCCCTCACTCTCTGTCTGTGTGTGTGTGTGTGTGTGTGTGTGTGCGCGTGCAGTGGAGCAGGCTTTGTGCTGTCCCACAAAGAACAGGAAACAAGTGGGTGGAAGAGACTATTTTGAGGTCAGTTCCTTCGATCCAGCTCTTCATCAGCTGCATGATGGATCAGTAAGAAGGGAAACAGGCTCCTGAATTATGATTTATTATCTGCTATAATACATCAGAGCAAGAACTGTCAGAAATATTGTAAGGAGGATGAAGTTCAATTCAATCTGTTTTTACAATTAAATAATTACGTTGTTTATCTATTGACTTTACTGACTTTTTCCCACAGACTTCAGTCCAAATCAAGTCATGAAAGGGTTGATAATTAATTGATGATGTGAATGAGATGGGTAGAGCAGGAAAAGCGTTAAGCCATGCAGTAATATCCTTCAGGACTAATTTACAGATTGGAGTGTACGGAATCTGATTAAAGGACGATGGTGTTTATCATTCAATCATGATATTTGTGATTTTGATGTGCAATATAATTTGTGTGACAAAAGGACTGTGATGATTTACGATCACACTTGTTGACTTCTGATCCTTGCAGGGTTTATACTGGTGTGGTGTGTGTGTGTTGTTTTTTGCCATGGCACAGATGGGGTATGGGAAGGAGTCCAAACATGGCACGGTACGGCTGGCGACTGGCTAACACCTTGTGAGACAATAGCTGCCCCAATACTGCTAATGGGGACACATGTAACAGGATTATGGTGTATGCTGGGGGTGCATCGGTTTGGTGGTGATGGTGGTGGGGGTCAGTGTGGACCACATGGGAAGCTTCAACACTTACATACTCCCTCCCCTCCCTTGTCTGCCCTGCTTTTGCCCTAGCCTGAGAACATCCCACTCAATCACATCCCCCTGACACACTCAGCCACAGCAAGCCATTCAGTACCTCCACAGCTCCCAGGACCACGTCGGCCATTCCCACAACCCGCTCCAGAGAAACGCCCTCCACTGCAACCCGGGTCACCCTCACAGCTTTGAGAGCATCCATTCTTTGGAGTATTCGTGGCTTTCCATTGCATTTGGATTTGAGTCCAGCCCTGCTCACTTGGACACAAATTACAAGCAGGAAATGTCTTTTTCTGGCATTTATGATGATGCAGGCTGAGAAAATGAGGAGGTATACAGTAGAGCTGCAGGCAGCTCAGACAATGTCTGGTCCTCCCCTCTGTGTGTGTCTCTCTCTCTTCTCAGCCAAATTCCTCCACTTTGCCCAAGACACCCAGTCAATTAATAAGACATCGTCTCCTCCCCTTTGCAGCCCCTGCACAAGAGGCCACCCAGGAGCCAGCAGCCCTCACTAAAGCAGCTCCTATGGTGGGCTGCTGGAATGCTGAGCGCTTTGGGAACATGCACTAAGAGAGAAAAGAATAGAAAAAGCCCCATCATCGTACGATGGGGCAGCCGGTCAACTCTGGGGCACAATAGGAAATGTGGCCGAGTGCAGAATTCCACAGTTTCCCGCCTTATCCCTGACTCTAATTCTGACCGTTTGCTATGTAGTCTCTGCACCCAACACAGTACTTTCTAAAACTAAGCAAATACATTTTATGTATTTCAAATATAATTAATGTCCTATAGACTGTGATTTTTTTATGATCTATTTGTTTTTTGCTTTAATGAATATCTTCAGGATGGTACAATTACTTCAGTCATCACACTTAATCAGGGTGGGGAGGTTAAGACCATGAGAAAATGTGTGAAACATATATTTTACATTCTTTTCTCCTGCTTTTCTAACCAAATCATGATTTGAGAGCTTAAAATATTAAGTACAATATCCACAGAATAAAGAACAAAACGTGTAAATCTCTGCAAAGCACATGTTAGTTACATACAAAGAGGTTGTTAAAAGTCAGAAGCATGAGTGAATACTGAATGAAGGAATACGCAGAGTAAACCCTTGTAAATTTAGAGCTTTTTATTTCATTTGACAAATATATCATATTCATAACATTCATTAGAAACTTTAACAAGAGCCCTTAAGTACTCTTTTTTTCATACATAGACATATAGCTTAAACCACAAAACTATCAATAAGACAAGAGAACAAACAGAGTGCATTCTCACTTTGGAGAACTGGAGTTGATTCAACTCAGAATCTTGAACAGTCATGCAAAACAATCAGATTTGTAACCCTAGTTTCTTAAAACACAAAATATTTCGCTCTGATCCTTAATTGTTAAAGTTAATTTTATAACCTAATATTGGGAAAACATTTTTTAAAAGAGGAAACTCTAGGACACCTAATGGAATATGGCTTGGCTTTTACAAAATATATACACCATTAAGACCATAAATATAATCTCATTTTGTGTTTCCTTTATTTTAAATCAGTCATATAACAAGCCAACAACCCAATTTAATAAGTTAAGAGAATAATATTATTAATATATATCCAGCCCAGCTAGATAACTACAATTAGTTTTTCATTAATAATACATTGATCAAATTCAATGTTCAAGTACAGAGCCTTGTTTTTGTTCTGTGCAGAATGATCAAACCTCTGATGCTGCTCTGTGAGCACTGGCGGAACAGCTAGGACAAGTAGGTCTAAGTTGAAATGGCTCAAAGGATGTTTTAGACTGAAATGTATGTAGATACTGCCCCTCGGTGGCAGTCCTTGATTGCACAATTGGCTGTTAAACAGCATCAGTTACATATGAATGATTTTTCTCTCTTTTCCAACATCCTCTTGATGCTTTCTGAAAATGTTACAATGCTTATTTGTCTAGCATTGAAAAATAAAGCTAAAAGAAATGTCTTATGGCTGAAGAACCATCAATGGAGTTAGTCTAACAAATTAGATATGATATCTGTAATTTGCCATCTATCTATCTATCTATCTATCTATCTATCTATCTATCTATCTATCTATCTATCTATCTATCTATCTATCTATCTATCTATCTATCTATCTATCTAGATAGACAGACAGACAGACAGACAGACAGACAGACAGACAGACAGATAGATAGATAGATAGATAGATAGATAGATAGATATAGATATTAAATGTAATGTAGACTGTGAGCGTGTATGAAGTTTTGGTTTTCAACCTGAATGGAGGTCACAGTGATCTTAACAATATGAAAGTTTCATGCCAGTTGATATGCTGAGACATCACCGCAACTTGAAAACAACAGCATGACCCAGCAAGAATGCTGGATAATTCAGCCAGTGGGAAGCACATGTCTATTCTATATGTACTGATGGTAAACAATGTTTTTTGTTTAAGAAATGTAAAGCTTTTGTTGTTGTTGTTGTTTTTTAATCTAAGGATTTTCTTTGAGCTTTACTGCTACAGATCAAACCTTTGGCAAAAAAAAAAAAAGAATGGATAAAAGACATTGCATGAAAATCTATGAATATTTTTTAGTCGCCCATCTAGATAAACAGTATTTTCCAATACTAGAGAGAGATGCAAAGTTAAGCTCTAGGGGTCGGAGACTGTCTGCCATCCATAACACAGTGTGCTGGTGTTGGTAATGTTAATGTTGAAACTCACTCTTTGTCACAATTTTTTTTTACAATTCTTGCTTAAAAATGATGCTCGATTGGAAACAAATGAAGATACTGAAAGATCTTCCAAGGTCATGATTGAAATGTCTTGTTAAGGACTATGAGAGGTAAGTACCTGCTCCCTAGCCAGTTCTGAAAAGGACCATTCGTACAAAATTACCATAAAGCCAACTTCTTTTTAAACCACAAGAACATTCTTCTACCTAACACAATGTTACAAAACAGTCCCCAATTATTAAACATTAGAAACACAAACTAGGTGGTTTTTAGCCACCTTCCTTACAAAATCAGGTTTCATAGCCTATGTTGTGCGAGATAACGTTCATAAGGGATATGTCGAAGCTCAAATCATCATGGAGAACTGCTCCACCTCCATGAGCAGATGAAAGCATGAGCCGACAGTCTGACCGGCAGCACAGAGAAATATGTACTCACACTGGACCCTCTGCTACAATAGCAGGAAAAAAGGGCCACACAATTAACCAGCTCCTGAGAGCATTAAAGTAGGCCAACAATAACTTGTGATGAAGGAGTGCTCAGATCAAAGGAATGGGCTCTTTTCAAGAGCATGCTGTTACGATATGTGTTCTCTCTACCTCAGAAAATGGTAAAAGATACTCTCTAGAATATACATAAAACCCTCACACAGCCAGCCAGACCAGAGAGCTCTTTAGAACTCAGAAAATCTGCTGCTGGCATTGGCTGACGCAAAACACAAGTGCTTTAGAGATCAATGAAACGATAGAACAGAGTGCTGACCTATCTGCCAGAATCAGAAGCATAGGTCTTGCCTCGGAGTCTGAATAGCTCTGGCGCATATTCATCAAAGCCAAATTCTCAGCCTCTTCCTAATGCTGTAAAGCGCTGACCCCGTTTTTCCTCTATGCGTGTTCCCATGCACCTGTCTGACTGCCCTTGGACTGGGACTGGAGCTGGGCTGCTTAATCTCTCAGAGGACAAACAGCACCACAGTAAAGCAACTAATAAGGCCTCCACCCCAATCCACCCCCCCACCCCCGAGTGGAGTTCAGTGTAGGACACACTCTCTTTCCTGTTCTATTAATATACCAAAACAAAAAAGAGCAGAGCAGGAATGAGGAAGCTGCGGGGGTTTGGCACAAGGTGGAGATGGAAAAAGCCACGTGCAGGCCTTTGATACTGGAAAGTGAGCTGAGCTCAGGATGCTCTTATTGCTCATCTGTTGCTCTGTCACGTGGGCAGAAGCAGGAGCACCAGTGTATCTGCATGCGTGTGCGTGTGTGTCTACTGTACACTCTGTACAAGCCCTCAGTATTTCAGCTTGTGGATGTCACCACTTCTATCAATGTAAAGGTAAAGAGGTAAAGGATATGTGAGCTCCTACAGAAGCTCCGACACAGCCTAGTTGGCCTTAAAGAGGTCTTATGAGGCATGATGTTCTTTTTTTTTTTGCTCATTTGTTTATAATGCATAATGGTCCCTATCAGACAAGGGCTAAACACACAAGTCATGCTAAAGAAATAAATGCGTAGGCTATTTTTGCATAGCAGGTCAACTGCAACGTTGAGTCTAGTGCCTTATCAGTTGAAAGCCTTTGTAGTGCTTCCAATAGTAGAGCAGAGAATGCTATTATATCAAGGCTTTAACAAGGACAGTACTATAAGCTCATGGCATGCAGATGTGCCTTCAACAATGAAGTCTATTTTAATAGGAAACGCCATAGTTGCTCAATTTACCACTGAGCGTCTAGCACAGAAAGTACAGAAAATGTTTAACCATTCATACAAAGACATAATATTATGTGGCAATTGCACCTAACCTTGACACCTACAGTCCTGCTGCTACCTTTTGTTCTGCTTACTACTTAGAAATCTACTCTGCTAATCTTTTATTATGTAGAAATTAGGACATGAACAACATCTTTATAAACATGCAGGGCCACCTTTCTGTTCTTTAATTAAATATGTGGAGCATCTAGCTTTTTGTATAAATGCCTGCTTCATCCTGGCTATCAGTTAAACTCTCTCAAAATAAAATCTATCACTAAAATACAACTCTCTCAGAATAAATCTAATCACTACTGGAATTAGGGAATCTGTTTGTTTGACCGCATTTTCCTAGCACTGTGTGATAGAATTTTTGATACAGATTTAACTCTAATGTTCACATATAAAATAGTCCTTTTTACTCCCAATATAACATATTTTCTGCATAAAATAATAATCATGGAACACTCTGTTATATGAGATTTGTCTGAATACACTCAAAACAAATCTATGCTACTTCACCATGAATCTCAGTTCGGAAGAAGCCTGCACAAAAATCAAACACAAGTCCCGGATCGCAGACTTCTGACCGAAAGTAGTCAGCGACAACACACTTCACAACAAAAGATACAAGGACATCCACCAAAGAGAACACACTTGACCATAGGGCCATAAGAATAATTTAACATATAAACAATAAAGCTTATCATATAAACTATTTTTTTTTAATAAAGAAAATATCCCTTTCTTCCGTTTTTTTTGTTTGGCCTAAAGCGGTGAGACGGCACGGTTACTGGAGCAATCGATCCAGTTAGTGCATGATGTCATGCTTCTCTGAGTGACACTCAGCTTGCATGTGTATGTGACATACAGCAGATGCAGATGCCTGGTCACTTGGATCAGGAGTGTGGTTAAGTTTGGTACAGTCTAGAAATCATTGGATGATAAAGGGATCAGGTCTTTTTCCTCAAACACCCCATACTGTACCACCCTGCTCCACACATCTATTGCTAGTGAAGGGCTCGGGTGATTTCGGCTCTGGCGCTCCTGCTTGCATGCTCTGCATCTGTGCTAAAGGGAGACCCGACTAACGTAGAGGTACACAGAGAGAGAGAGACAGAGGATGAAACAGCTCACTCGGAGAAGCTAAAAGCAGGCTGCGGCTCACTCTGGGAGGGCTCATCATCATCAGGGCCCAGTGTGAGGGGTGTGCTGATAGACAGCTGAAGAGGAGTCTTCTCCTGAGACTGGGAGGAAGACGAAGATGAGTGTGTGCTCTCACTGGAGCTGCTGCGCGTCTCTGTGCTCGTGCTGGTCTTTTTCATTTTCCTGCGCTTGGCTAGAGGTGCCTTATCCACAGTCTGCAGTCGAAAACCCTCTCGCTTACACTTGTTGAAGGCCTAGGAGAAAACATAGCATATAGTGTACATTTCATACAGTGATGGGGAAAACTAGCTGACATTATCAAACCTCCGAACTGATTTTTTGGGGCTGATGCAGACACAAGAATTTGCTTTGTTGCTTATTTCTTATTGCAGTCTGAAAATAATGTGTGGATAGTTTATATTGTGCTGCTGAGAATAATAGAGTTTATTTTGCAGGATTGCAGTGAGCGCATCCACTCAAAGCCAAGTGCTGTAATACTTCAAGTTTAATGCAATTCAGCTTCAGAGACTATAATAGACTTTTAGAACAAATTGATATATGGTGCACTAAGTACATTCTACCATGCCAGCATATTATAACATATTTAGTGAGCAGATATAGTAAAAAGGAAGTCAGTGGTGATTAGTCCTACAAATATTATACCTTGCCGACAATTAAAACGATAAATGAATAAAAACTAATTTGAGTAAACAGAAATGAACCTGAAACATCAAAGTTATGGCAAACGTGTATAATGGCCTCCATGTGACTTTCTTCCCTTCATCTGTTTTACTCACATTGAAGGTGGCTTTAACACAGGTGTTTACAGAGGCGGTAGACAGGCCCAGAATGTCGGGAGTCATGAGGGGGTTGGATGAGAGCTGGCTGTCATCCTGCAGCCATGTGTTATAGCGCAGCTCACACATCTTTATCCTCTTGTTTGGGTCTACTGTCAGGAGCTCTGTTTGCATCCCACGGACACACAAACACACACAAAGACACATGCACATACCCTTTACTTATTAGAAACATACATCATCTTTGTTTATCTCTAGTACTGTTAGCTCTTCAGCAGAGCATCAGTCTCACCCTGAATGAGATCCTTGGCCTGCTGGGACACATTCCTCCATGCCTCTCCCTGGAAAGAGAAGTCTCCTTGTTTGATCTTCTTCATGATCTCCTCTGCACTCGTGTGCGTTAGGCTCTTCTCCTGACACTGAAAGGGCACCTGCCCAGACAGCATGGTGTACTGCAAAACAATGCAACATGAAGCCAGGGATTTAGACATACATTCAGAAAAGTCCACTGTTCCAACACTATTACAGATCTAGATTTGGATCCAAATTAAAGCCTAACTGTTTAGATGTTATTATATCAAGTGCAAATAATCATGATGCAGAAACAGAGCTTTAGGACAATGAGTATGATTCAGATTAAAGAGTGCAGTGACCTTTTACAAGCCAACATTACTAAATGTACAATGCATAGGAAAACAGTCAGAGGTGTCAAGTTGGAAGTATTTCGCAATTTGTACACATCATATACTATATTTAGGTGCAAAAAAAAAAAACAGATGATACATGATACATATTGAGGGACGAGAACCGGTATGTAATCAGGAGAAAGAGAGAATGAGAGGGGGTGAAAGTGTATAACTCCAGTCTTTTCAGTGAGAGGAAAATAATTATATGTCCAAGTATGTGTGTTTGGTTTTCTTAGTTAGCTATTTACACTCAGCGGCCTAACTGTAAATACCATATGCAACATTTGTGCTGCAGAGCAACCCTTACTTCTTCAACCAGATTGTGGCATGTCGGTACAGATTTTGTTGTCCTCACTCTTTAGGCCTACTACGTGTTTCGCCATATGTTGTTTGGAATACAGCCTCAGTGAACATGCATTACTTGGCATTTGTACCCATGTGATTCATCCACATGATGGAGAATGATGCAGCGCAACTCGCATTACAAAATGTTCTTCCATGAGTAGCTTGCAATAGTTTTCTATCAGAGAGAGCAAAATTTCAAGATCTTATATACAGCAGCTTTAAAAAAAGGTTTCACTTCCTCTTTATTTTGGTCTCCTTTTGTCATGCTACTGCTCAAAGAGAAAAAGACTCAGATACACAACTGTGTGTGCACTTTATCTCTCACTTGAACACTCAGCGCTGCAGGGCCTCTTACAGCCTGTCTGAGAGCATGTCATCAAGTGCTACCCACTGCACTACCCTGCTCACCCCCCCTCAGGTGGCTAGAGTAAGGGCTAACTCTCACACAAACATGCACACAGAGAAACAAAAGAAAATGGAGATGGGGAAGAGAGAGAGAGCGAGAGCGAGAGCGAGAGAGCTCTATCTCACTTTTAGCATCCTTTCTAGATTGTGCTTGGTGAAAGGCAGTCGAATATTTCAGTTCATGGAGAGCTTCTGTGGCTTCCATCAAATCTGAGGCCATTTTCAGTATCTGTTTTCTCCAAACATAGAATCCTACCTTCTGCTTTTACATGCCTTTGGGTTCTGCTTTTCTAACAATAACATGAAGTATTTTACATATAGCTAATACCAACATTCAAAACAACCTTCAGCTAGTGTAATATGGCCTTTAATACACTCATACAAAATCATGCATAAACTGAACATAAATACAGCCTGATCAAAGATTGAGTGAATAAAAGCCAAGCCACAAAAACATACAGGCAGCAGTAAACCAGGAAGTAAGACAAACCAGAATTTTTTCAACAAATTTATGCAGTAGTGTGATGACGGAAGGAAACATTGGCAAACTGAGACTTCCTACACAGACAAACATCTTTCTCACTTAAAGAACTGATAAATGTTGATGCTCTACCTCGCCGCTTCTTCTCAAAGCTGTCAGTGAAGCAGGACCAAATTTATGTAAAGCTCTATCTAGAATATTATTGGAAAATGATTTGAATAATAAGCCTGATATACTCCAATATTTTATAAAATAAATCAGTATTATGCGAATCTGTGGAATGTATTGCAAATGTTTTGCTGTAAGTGGAACATGCAACTCCATCATGTCTCGTGCAATTTCATAAAAATTCACTGTATACACTGGATTCACAGCTACTTTGAATTATTTTCTTTATAATTTATATAAAGTAAGTCAACTGCATGTATTCATGCTAGCAGTTGGCTAAACAATTGCAAGAGTCTGGCTGTTTTTTAATGTGGTTTAAATAATGATTGTAATTATTATATGTGATTCATATGCTTTTATACCACATTGCAGTTGAAGTATTCTGGCTGCATTGAACGATAGACTCATATTAATGTAGAATACAGTACTGTTCAGTACTAACCCTGACACAGGGATGTGTATGCCGATCTGTAATAATCTAATAGAAGAATAATAAACAGATTTAAAAACCTGTTGCAGATGTGGTGGACTTTTTATTTTATTATTAGGAGACATTCATTTTATCTTTATGGAAGGAGTCTCAGTTAAGCACTCTTAGTTACACTTTTTATTTTCATACAATAGTACTGTCTTTTATTTTATTCCTTGCAAAATGCCTGTACAAATGTACTTTAGGTCTGAATTACAGTGTTTGGATGTATGGGCTTGTCATGGCACTGAAAGGTTAATTTAAAAAAAAAAATTTAAGGTCTTTATTTATTTAAATTTTGCCTTTTTGGCAACAAAAATTGGGTAATAATATCATATGCAGTGCTGTTTCCATTGTAAAACCAATGGCATGCTCTTACCAGTATGACTCCAAGACTCCAGAGGTCACATGACTCATCATAACCGTTGTATTTGAGGATCTCAGGGGCGGCGTACTGTAGGGTGAAGCAGGGCGTCTTCAGAAGCTGGTTGTCAGGAGGCTTGAGCCGAGCGAAGCCAAAATCGATTATTTTTATTTCTGAGTTCTCGGTTTCATCAGTGAATAGCAGATTCTAAAAAGAAATAAGGGCGATTAAAATGAAGTACAATATTCATTAACAATACTCATAAAGGAGAGTACACAGAAAATTGATCTGAACATTGGAAAATTGGCCTATGGTGTTCTGTTTAAAGTAGTCTAACAACACAGTATATACTGGAGAGCACTGTGCTCCGCTTTGTATACCTCACCCTTTGGATACACACCCTTTTTTCACTAATCCCACAAAAGCATTTAGCAAAAGCTTAAAGATACAATGGGCCAATAAAGTCTCATAGAGAGCCTAATGCTAAGAGATCTACACTCGGTTCATCTAAAGCAGGCCCATTATGTGGGGAGTTGTCAAACACGTTCTCTCAATCCCGAAAGACGTGCCAGGGCAACTGGTGGAGCTGAGTGTTAAGTAGCATGGCAGTAAAAGGTCAGCTATACCTCTGGTTTAAGGTCTCGATGCACCACACCTACGTCGTGCATGTGGCTCACAGCGGACACCAGCCTCCGCATGATGCGGCTTGCTTCTGTCTCACTGAAGTGTTGCTTCCTCCGGATCCGCTCCAGGAGCTCTCCACCACGCAGCAGCTCCAGAACCAGATACGTATGCAGCTGCACACAGATGTGAGTATGTGTGAGAGGAGATGAAAAGCAGCAGGCAAATATTCTTAAGCCCAGGCAAAAAAGGCACACGGGCAGGGCAGATTAGCGCCATATTTTGTTTCTCAACTTGAGAATCGTATTGGACATGAAAGGAATAAGAGGCTTAAGACAAATATACATGAGGTGGTCATTACAAATTGGAGTAAGTGTACACCAGAACCGTTTTTTTTTTCATTTTTGGAAAATAAAAAAAAACACTTAAAGGGGTATATTTAATACTCTTTAAGATTTTCCTGGCTAATGTAAAGAATAGTATAAAAATACATATGTAGTAGGTAAAGAGAGTGTAATACATTTTAAAAAGGCAAGAGAAACAGACATAGGAAACCAACATAGCTAGGAGGTTTTGCATTGAATGTAGGGCACTGGGAATTCAAATACATTTGCTGTGCTCCACTTCCCCTGACTGAATAAGGCTGTAACATGCCTAGAGCAGCTTCACTTTAGCCTCTCTCTGCCTGTATTATATTATATTATATATATATATATATGGTGGCTCACCTGATCATGGTAAATCTCATGAAGCTTGATTATGTTGGGGTGTCCATCACATAGCTTGAGAGCGGCTATCTCTTTCTGTGTCTGTGCCTCCATTCTTTACAAAGAGGGATTAGATACATTTAGAACATAAATACTTAATTATTACTGCAATTAAACTTAGACTTTTAACAAACAGAAACCACAGAGACTGGACATATAATGACGTTTGACGTTCATAAATCCTACAATACTGGAAAACTAAAAAATATGTATACTGTAATAATAAACGTGCCTTGAAGCACTTAAAAAAAATTCATTATTTAATCTGTGGCATGATATATACACACACACACATCGATTAAACATATTTAAATCACAAATGTGTTGAAATCTCTAATCTGATTGGTCAGAATGTGTCCTTTAATTTTCTCTAACAGCATGGCTCTGACAATAGTGCAGCTGCAAGCCACGGCTTTATATTAATGTGCTCGATCTAATGTGCTATCGTTTCTATAGTAACAGCTAATGACAGAGGACTTGTTTGCGCTTGTTGTCTTTTTAGTAACATGAACAGCTGCATTTTTTTAATGTGTTAAAATGACAGAAATAATGAGAATATTTATATCTATTATAATGTAAGTGATGCAAAAAAATAACTAGTTTTGTACAGTAAGAAATGATATGTAATTTGTAATTAATAAAAATGTCATCACTGTTCACTGATAAATACCTGTGGTGTAAGAGGAATAAACTGTTTGAGACATGCGCTAACAATTGCGGTGGTCACTGGATATCACACCACATTGTCGTTGCTGTTCTTATAATAGCATAACAGCACACACTGACTTTTTTATTCTTTACTATATAAATTGTTACTATATAAATTAGACAAACACACACACTGTAATATTACCATTTTTTAACAAATACCAGGGAGCATCAAAGCTCACTCTTTCCCCTTATTGGAAATGATGCCTCTCAGCTTAAATGAAATGTTGGAGGAACCTTGTCTAAAAATTTAATATTATCTGCTTATCAATGTTGTAGCTCTCATATGATTACTTAGCAATTCTGAACTTTATTTTAAGTCCTCTCTGAGGATTGTTTAAGTCTAAAGACTTTTGAGTGTTTAATGATTTTTAACAAATCCACTAGCTAGTCTACGGTTCTACTTGAAATACCATCACAGAACCGTGTGTGATTAAGCTAACATATTTATATGACTCTCAAATATTTTGTATATTTAGGTTTTATGTTTTCAATAGAAAATGCATCATCAATGCCCCAGTGTGTAGTGAACCAGGTTCCTTACAAGTGCAGGAATCTAGGGAGCAAGAGAGCTGATCGGGCCCTATGATCTATTACACACCCTATGATCTATTACACTGCGAATGTCATAACCTCTGTATGTAAATACCTTTTACTGACAATCTTTACTGCATATTTTTGTTCACTCTTCTTGTGTGTGCACTGCCTGCAGATAGAGAAGCTTCCTTCTCCGAGTGCTGTCTCCTTCAGGTCCATCTCATAATTCATGTAGAAAGGGGAGTCCTGTATGATTCACAACACAAAATATAATAGGCCTATTCACACATACCACATGACATTTCCAAACTCTTAATATTTCATAGCCCCTAATATGACACCAACAAAAAGAGCTGGTGCTCTATTACCTTCATCATGGCACTACGTTCAACTGCAGCAGGTCCTGGCCTCTCCACTTCACCACACAGCTGAACTGGATCATCCATCACCACATTCCTCTTGAACAGGATAGAGGGAGCTATGAAGGAGTATCCCTGCGCCAGGCAGCACACATTTACACAAACACAAAGCCAAGAGTGAGCAAACATCTTCAACAGACTGAGGCATATGTAGCATTCCAAGAAGCATTGCTTTAACCATAATTACCATGTCTGCAAATACCTAGGGGCCATTAAAGTTTTCGTACAAGTGTTTAACTTGTCAACAATTGTATGCACACTATTATTACAGCATGGAAACATACAAACATGCATAGAAACAACAGTGAGAATCGCGGGACAACATACAGCAAGACCGGCTCTTTTTTAAAAAGTTACCTGTCAGGACTGTAACTAACAGATTCAATCCAGATGCCAAATAACTACAAGCTTTGAATAACATGTCCCAGGGAAAAAAACAGCCCTCTTGCTTTTCTCTTCCCCAGTGTCGAGCAGCTTGAGTTAGAAAGTCACATTTGTTGTCCATCTGCGGTAAGTGCATCATGTATGGTGTTTAGCCTGCATAAAAGACTCAGCAGTCAGCAGTGGCCCCCTCAGAAACTGAGCGTGCAGCTGTGGGTGCGACACTGGGTGGAGGAGTGGATGGATGGACGGAAGGATGGAGGGATGAATAGACGAAATGCTCTTAATTGCCAAGCCGAGCTGTTTGATTGCTCTGCTTTTCAAATCGCATCACGGCCCTCTAATGCAACTTAATTTGGTTTTGTGAAGGGTTTGAGAGGCGGGGTGGGGGGGAGAGGGAGCGGGCTGAGGGCTGAGACGAGACACACGAGTTTAAAGTTATCACTGCAGACGCAATCGTAGCAACGCCAGCAAATTACGAAGGACCAGAATTCCACAGTACATGAAAGAGGAGCGTTTTTTAAAAAAAAGCCGAACTGAAGTTAGTAATCAAAGGTTGAAGGAGTAATTGAGGCAGGCATGGTTATTCTAGCAGACGCCAACCTTTCATTGCATGACAGTGTCGTTAATGGAGCTATTGATCCTGCAGAGTGGAGCATCCAGAAGGCAATCATAGATACGATTTCATTCAATGGCGCCGACATCAGCTGGCATCATGTTATAGGCAACATTATGGTTCAAGTCGCATCAAAAATAGTCATTCACATCTGATACTTAAATCCATCTCCACATCAGCATAATTACATGTCTCTAAACAGCCCTTCTGCTCGTTTCAATACCAACACAGCCAGCCAGGCTTACATTATTTACACAATCATTATAGAATGTCAAATATCGCTCTTTACTTTCACCCAAAGGCATGTAGAGGGTCAACTTCACCACGAACTAACCTTATGTCCTTTCTTGTCAAAAAAAAAATCAGTAGAGGTTTGTCTCTATAAATGTGTTTAGCATTCTGAATTAAATCCTGATTATAAAATATTAAGCATAGAAGGCATATATCTACTTTCACCTAAATAAAACTGTACATTTCTGTGCTCCTGAGAAGTTTCTAAGTCGTCAGGTTTTCTGACCCTCACCTGGAAAATGCGGTCGCAGTTCTGAGGCAGTGCAGCAGGAGAGTAAGTAGGATCCATCTCTGTGAACTCTTCCGCAAAGTTACTCACGTCTAGTTCATCTCGGATGACTGGCTTAAAGGGAGCTGGGACCTTCTTGGCAGCCAGATCCTCCCAGTTCATTTTCTGAACGAGACACAAAGTATTTCTATTAAGTTACTGTGTACTTGTAACACAAAGGGACCTGTGATGATGCATTACCTTGAGTCAAGAATTTCTAAATTTATATTTCTAGTAGGATTGATTCTCCTGCCTGGTAAAATGCGTGGCTCTTTACATTCTGAGCCCCGGAAGGCCCAGAACCTAGCCTTTTCTTTGGGTCCTTAATGAGGAGCCGTTGAATGATGTCTTTGGCAAGGGGCCCCATGTCTTTGGGGTATGGAGGATCCTTCTTCAAAATTCTCCTGTGATGTGAGAAGGAGAGAAAAAAAGATGTAAGGAGCCATACTCTTTTTCAGTTCTCAGTCTTCCAAAGTCTAGAAACATTTGCGTTCTCAAGTAAAGCTCTACTCTCTAATCCCAAAATATTGTCAGGTACAAAATCAACAGCTATGATGAAAAAAAAAAGCTCCTTAATGCTTTCAACCCTTCATTAAAATAAATAAAAGGCTTCTATTGGTGCATTTAGTTTTGTCTGGTAATTGAGATTTTTTCCATTTATTCACCATATCATCAATTGAGATATCTCATACAATCAAAGAGTTAGAGATAAAATCAACAGAGGTGCAGGATATCAGAGCCAAACGATTCTAAACCATGTGACAGCGAAATAAATCCTATCTATGTACAAAACTGTAGAGTGTACAAAAAAACCCTCCCCCCTACAGATTTTGTCAGGATGTAAGGAAATGATCAAACCACATTATCAAACTGAGGCTTCCTATTTATCTACAAATGTCAAGAGACTTACTCTCTTTCACTCAAAAACAAAGTGATGCTCTGAAAGCAACATGAAGTCACATTCCATTTTAACTAATAATCAGCTCTAAGCAGTTATATGTAACACAACAGCACTTAGACATTAATGGCCTAGATTAGAAAAAAAAGCACAAGGTAATGTGTACTTACTTAGCTATATCAGAGTGGGAGTTCTCATCTCCATCCACAGTGAAAGGAGAGCCACCAGTCAGGAGCTCATACATCAGCACCCCCAGACTCCACCAGTCCACTGCCTGCAAAAAAAACGTATCTAACGTATGTATTTATTACACACAAGTAGCTAAGTAATACATTGACACTATTAACAGACAAGCAGAAATGTATTAATGACTGATATAAAGTAAGAAGAACATTACCTTGTCATGTCCTGATTCTCCACCTTCTACAATCTCAGGGGCCATGTATTCAATTGTGCCACACACGGAGTAAGCCCTCTCTAGCTACAAGGCAAGGAGTGGAGCAACAATAAGGAAGGGAAAGAGCTTTATTACGCACATGCCTCTCAGTTAATCTACAGCGCAGCTTTCACTGGCACAAAACTACATACAAAATTTATATTTTAAATACATGCGTGTTTCAAAACAATGGCCAAAAAAATTGCATTTAGAATATATATGCAATCAAAATTTACTGTCTCTCTTCTCTCTAGCACCAATAAGGATCTTTTGATGACATCATTAAGCACTTCAGCTTCGCATTAGATTGTCTGTCCAATCAAATGCTCTCTAGAATCTGAAGTGTCCCACCCCTAACATTATAAATAAAATCACCTTGCCAGAATAGCTGTTGCTGAGCGAGAGGAATCGGATTAACAACAATGGCTCATAAATGTGTCTCTGTATGTACAAGTGCATGTGTTTTCTAACTGTAAACTAATTTTAATCATTTTGATTTTAATAATTGTGTTTTGAACCATTTTTAGGATCATTTTAATTGCAATTTTTTTCAGTTCTCCAACTGTAATGCATCATTATTGCTCAGGCTTGTGTCCATGATACTGACTATCACATATGGCTAAGCTAAAGCCTACCTGGAGGAGCCACACGTCATATCCTGCCTTGGCTTCCTGTTTTAGTGGAAATTATGTAAACACGTCAAATAACGATGTGTGTTTCTAGGCACTTCACAGGACTTTACTATATATATATATAAAAACACTGAAGCTAAACACCATATAGTGTAACTAGTATGCATGGGTCAACTATGGGTTAACTAAACATATTTGACAGGAGCAAAGCATAAGAGCCTGTGTGTGCAGAGCTGGGTGGTCTCTGGAAAGTAATGATTTATTAACAGAGGAAAATGCTGTTTTCTTGTAAGTCTCTGTTAAGACATCTGGCTCATACTTGACTACACAGAATGGAGGATTTCCTATGCTTTATATACTGCTATCAACATAAATCTAACATTTTATAATCTGTCTCTAAACATCTACATTCAAGTTCACCCTCTTGGGAATATTTAAATCAGACTCAGTGGTTTGTTTTGTTTTTTTTTGCTTAAAGCAATATACTGCTCTGGAGCCTGGAAGTGTTTCCAACCCACAATCTACAGCCAAGTCTTCTTTATGTCTGTACTGAAGTGTACATTATATGACTGGCCTCACCTCATCAAATTCTTTGCTAAGTCCAAAGTCTGTCAGGACAATGTGACCTATTGAGTCCAGAAGAATATTCTCCAGTTTTAAGTCTCTGTAGACGATCCCGAGCTAAAAAAAAAAAAGAAACAGACATGCTAATTTTTGTGGACAGAAAGACACAGCTAACAATAATTAGCAAGATTTATCTTTGTTTTGAATTCACGAGATAAACGAGATCTAAGCTTTAGGGGTTTTAATGTTCACTTGGGTGACAAGCTGTCAGTATGTGTGCTGTGATACTGAGTGCGTTGTTTAGTAGGCTCGGGCCTGAAAGTGCCCTGAGCGATATTTTTCTCCATCAGAAATTGCAGCTGTGCAGGGAATCAACATGAAGCAAAAAATAGCGTTTTCCGCTTTCTGTAAACAATGCCTTTGAGAACATTTGGGCTATATTTGTGTCCATTTAATTGGCTGCCCTGGATTCTCTGCAACAGCAAAAAATGGAGCAGATGTGATGTATAATGACTAGGGAAAGAGGAAGGTCCGATGTGAAGTGAAACCCTTATGAGAAATTATCACAGGATTCCCGTTTATAGACGGCATCTAACAAAATCTTTCCTGCATTTTTATATAGATTTGAGTGAAACAGGCTTGATGTTGAACTGATTAGAGCTAAGTGTTGGGGGGGGGGGGGGGAGAGGGAGATAAAATATATTATATGGTGTATTTCTTTCAGCAGGGAGTGCATTAAAAGAGTATTTTAATGGAAAACCTGACTGATACAGATCCAAAACCTCAACATGCCACGTGCCTTACCTGATGCAAGTGTTCCAGTGCCAAGACGATCTCTCCGCTGTACAAAGCGACCTCCTGCTCTTTGAAATGGACCCTTTGCACCAAGTGGGTGAAGAGCTCTCCCCCATTCACATAATCTGCAATCAGAGCCTGGTATCAGTCTCACCTAAGTTAGGTCTGGTGTATTTCCTGAGAAATGATCACTCTGATACGATTCACAACATCAGTATAAATAAATACAGGCTCTACAGATAATAACAGAATGAACTTCACACCTATTTTTGCAGTTAAGCATGGAGGACAGACTGAGAAAAAGAAAAGAAGAGGCACACCTAAAATAAGGTGAAGCTTGGTGTCTGTCTGGAAGGCATAGTGCAGGGTGACGAGAAATGGTGACTGTCTGATATGTTCCAGCACCTGCCTCTCTGTACGCGTGTGCTCTGCTGTTTTCGCCTTCTGCACGATGGTGGCTTTTTTCAGCACCTTCATGGCGTACAGCTTGCCCGAGTCATGTCCGCTGACTTTTCGCACCAAGAACACTTTTCCATACGCTGTTCACAAAGAATGAGGTCTGAGTGGACTGAAGTGGATAACAAAATAAAACAGAAGCATAGAAGTAGAAGCAGGTCTGCTGGGACTCACCTCCTGTACCTAGAACCTTCAGCAGCTCGAAATTCTCAATGCCTACACGTTCCACATGACCCGTCAGGTTAGCTGGAGAGAGGAACAAACAAGAGCTTGATTTGACAGCATCTTACAATTTGACAACACAAAGCTTTCATCTGGTGATGTTTGGACAGGCTGAGCATTATAACGCAGCGTACGCTAATCAAAGAGCAAAATAAGTAGCCCAGATACTTCTGTTATAGGAAAACAATTCAACCTGAAACTGATCCTTTTCCTATAACAGCATATCTGATGTGTTTACTCCTCTTACACCAGTGCACACATACCACTGGTATAGACTTAAAACAAACTGAAGTATTACAACCTAGTTTCATCTTAAGGACAGGTGGTTGAAGTAAATTTAGTGGATCATTTTCTTATAAAAGCTCATCCCAAAGTGCCTCTGATGCTGCGTTCACACATGCAGTGATTCTTTATCTCTGCAAGTCTCCAGTCCCTGTACTATGAAGTGGTCAGTAGGCGTTCCTACTACTTGTTGCCATAGTGATAATGTTTATCAGTGTGTGGTGTGACTAGCATTCCAAATCAGTTTTCTTGCAGCAAAAATGAAACATTCTGGAGGTAGATTTGGTGTCTGTGTATAAAAATTCAGCAGTGTTTATCTGCATCACATCATAAGAGATAAAAGAGAAGCAGTGTGTGCTCTTTGTCACTGATCACATGCACTCTTACTGTCTCACTCCCATTGCTAGTTGCTGCACCAAGTCACTCCATATTTACATAAAGTTCAACTTTTCTTGACATTCACTAGACACGTCCACATCTGTTTGCGGTTGCTCGTGTCGCTGGAAGTCGCCAGCACTCCTTTAAAATGAATGGTCACCAGTTGCTTTGTCTAATTATACCACGGAAATTTGCAAACAATTAAATGACAATAAAGGAGAATTTTTAACCATTTATAGTTACATGTAATAGCGTGGAACATCCTCTAATCGCTGATGTTATAGTAGCTATAAACCTTTTACCTTTTTCTTACCAGCCTCTTATTTTTCCTCTCTTTTACAGAAATAAATGCAGCTTATATTCTCAAGAGTGAAAAAAGTCCTAAAGAATCTCCTGTGATGGAAAACTGTTATGAGTCTCCTTCATTAAATATTAAAAGATGTCTTCTCACAGACAGTTTTATGTCAATCATCCCCCATGTACTATAAGTGAATGACAGCTGATAAAACTAACATGACTAAGATGTTGATGTAATGACGTCACTGAGCTTGAGAGGAAATTGAGACGTATCAGTAGAACTGCTGTAGAGTAAGTGAAGCTGCTGTACAGTTCTACTGGGTTTTGAGCCTAAGGTCCACGCACGTTACATTCAGTGTAAACATTCGATGCAATGGCTTCACCTGTTAGCAGCAGTATTGTTTATAGACGTCTGAATCTTGCTGTAGAGGTGAGGGCTGTACATGTGTAACAGAGTTTGAGAAGAGCAGGTCTGCACACCAGTGTGCTATCTAAAGCGTACAAATAGCGAGGTTACATATTTCTTTAGGTGGTTGTGATGAGCCCACTGAGGTAAACACATTCCTGCTGTCACACATGCACACACACGTGCGCACACACACACAGATTGCACACAGACTCGAATGCTGCATACTGCATTAACCACATAAGACACTTAATGTCTCATGGCTTTCACTCTATGTATAAGTGAATTGTCATAATGCTCAGTGTCACTGTGTTAACAGCAGGAAAGCAGGATGTGCCTTTAACAACACACTAAATGTTCCTGGATGTTAGCATGACAGGAAGGACTCTATAAATGCCTGATTGTGCATAAAGAATGCTAGTATATAAAGTTCTTGACTAGATTTCTAAATGGAAGCAGCAAACAGCCAAATACAGTTTGAAGTATTGTACTTGGGCAAAAATATGAGTGATAACAGAACTCCGAGGCTTGCAGATATTTTTTCTTGATTAATAGTGCTGTGTTTTACACATGCAGTGATTTTATCACTGCAAGTCTCCAGTCGCTCTGCAATGAAGTCGTCAGTAGGCGTTCCTTACTACTGGTTGCCATAGTGATAACGTTTATCAGTGTGTGGGACGACTAGCATTCCAACTGATAAATGATCTCTGGTTGCTTTGTAGTATAAGGCTTCAGTTTAATCCTTCCAAAGTACCAGTCTTGACTAAATAAGGAATAAAAGATATGAGAGTGGATTGTTATATGAAAAGAATCAGGGGTGGAGGGTTGATATGACGTGAAAAAGTTTTTCATTTCTATGATACAACAGTCATATTGATTATTTCTCTTCAATATATTTTTATCAATTTAAAATGATATTTAATATCATGGAACTTCCACAAAACAAGATTTTCCAGATATCAAGCCATAAACAGTCTTTCATTCACCGGCCTCACTTTTTCAGACGCACTATAGCTAAATCTTCTGTTTATTTTTGCTCCACTAGCAGACATAGATTCCAAAGAATCTGCGAACACTCTGGCTAGTTGGCTCATGTTCATTTGTGCATTCCTGTTAAAAGTGTTACTAGCAAAATTGCCGTCCATTTTCTCCTTTTTATCTTCGACTGATGATCTTTCGTATTTGAAGTCAAACTTTATATACCTGAAAATATTTATGGCTTGCCATGTCTGCTGATGATGCCACTAACACTACTGTAGTAGCTGTTTCAAACAAGAAAGTGTCATTTTACTTGGCCAACACTACATATAAGCATTCTTTGAACTCGGTCTGACTAATCAAATTAGTGGACTGGAACTAAGGACTGTACAATTAAGCAATATGGCCTGAGCTAGAGTGCTGAATATCAGTGCGGCTGTGATTCGGCTGTAGGAATGAGGACACAGGCCGAGTGTAGCTGGTATTTACAGCCGGGTTGATTTTCAGTGCAACAGCACAAGAGAGATACTGTTTGTTTATACAACAATACCACAAAACAGAACAACAAATACCTTGCATTTACTTTAGGTTTCAACAAAAATAGATCCCAAAGAAACCACAGCTGTACAGAGCTCTGCCTGTTGCGAAGCAATGTAAAAAAACTGACTGACCTAGTGAAGTGTAGTAACAAACTACTGCTATCATTGAATTTATCTTAGCCAATACAAACATGAGGAGTGTAGAAACAGTGAAATGTACAGTACTGTGGTGATAATAAATATCATTACTCAAGTCTAATCAGATTACTGGACCAAAACAAAATGAAACACACAATGGAATAAATTGTTGACTCAAACAACAGGCAGCAAAATTGTCACTTATCTGTGTTTAAAACCAGTGCTATGAAAACAAAAGAAAAATTCAGTGCAATTTCGGTCATACCGTGCCGTAATGACACTGAGAACACAAAGACGAACAAAGTGCACAACCTGCAGAAAGTATTACTTTCAAAAGCAAGTATTAGATGACACCTTCACGGGCGAGCCGTTTAGAAGAGATGTACAAAAGAAGCCACAAGAGCAACCTGAAAAATGCAGCACCCAGACTTCACAAAGACTTGTAAGAAGTAAAACTTGAAAACCAAGAAACGCATTGTTATATTTCAGGTTTTTCACTGTGTTTTGTTTTTTAAATACAAGAAAACTACTGATCTTATAGAAGGCGTAAAACATGACAGGCTTTGGTGCTGTGGAGCTTGGCCGAGGATAGTTTGTATGACGACATGCATCCAAATTAACATGGAAACGATTTGTTTTTCGCCATTTTTCTCTGAATTTGAATTCTTCTAAAAAAAAAAAAAACCCTGTCTGAATTGCAGACAGAAATACCAGTATAAACCCTTGAGTATAAAGATGATTGAATTGAAGAGTTCAGGATGGAGGAGTGTCCCAGATCCCTCAGCAAACTCTCCAAGCTTGTTAGACATTACAGGAAGATGATCAGTGCTTTCAGTTAAGATGTATATTACTTATAGGGTGTCTAGAAGAATTAAGCACTAGTTGACAAAACTTTTTAAACATATATATATATATATATAAATAAATCACTCTACACAGCATCCCCATAGGTTTTACTCAGAATCAATCATTTTAGACACTTTGACAGAAACAGCTGCAATAAAGCAGGGACATGTTATTATAATTATACATTATATATAACTATAAAAATTATAAATAATTTTAATTTTATTTAAATATTTTAGTCTTTTAAACAGATATTTGAATAATTTGTGGACGCCTGACATGGTGACCTACATTAGCTACACACTACAGAGGACCGGTTAGCTTAGCTAACTATAGCTGCTCATTTCCTCGCAGCTCAGGGTACATATGGTTAACACCGCAAACTGTCTCTGAGCGGTTTTACTTTATTCACTCTTCTTTAAGAGGCCCGAATATTGCGACATCACCAGCAGCACTGGCAGTTCTTCTACGAGAGGCACAAAGCTCATTCAGCATGAATGTAAACTCTGATTTAAAAAAAATAATAATTAAATAAAGAAAAGCCGGAGTGTAATGTGAGTGTGTATTACATTGTTATTAACAGCATGCACGCGCGTGCACGCAGTCCGCGCGGCTTGTGACAGGTCAGATGGCGGGCAAGCTGTTAGCTCCCAACGCTGCTAAAAACTGCCACGGAAAAGTGAGAACATAAACATCAGACGTCTCACAAACACCGACTTACCGTTTCTGAGCTCGTGTTTGACAGTAACCACGTCACCTCCGGATAAACCTTCCTCCGAAGACGGCATTTTTATTTATTTATTTTTTTTCAGAGTGCCAGGTTGTTGCCTGCTAGTGGCAAAGCGCAGCTGCTAAATCAGTCCCCGAGTTAACACTAATCCATAAGCAGCGTTTAAACCACGCTAAAATAATTAGGACACAAAGCGGAAACGTCGAGTACTACATACTTACAGGTAGCAGACAAGCAGACTACAAGTGCAGGGTTTACTACTGCAGTAGAATAGCTGGTCATATAAATAATAAACACAGTCTACAGGCATAGACCAAACCCCCTTCCCCTCTACGTTAAAGAAACGCCCATTCAACTAGATCAGCGAAATCCTCCTAAATAACACCTTCCTGATCTGAAGCAGCTCACGTCAAGCCGCCGTGATCAGCTACAAGCTCGATCGATTACATCCAACATCGCCAGTTTTCCCTGAGAGCCCGATCTCTGAGCTCGTTTCCCGTCTGAAACCCTCAGAAACCCCAGTACCGTGTGGCCACAGCACGCCGCCTGCGGTGCTCCGGTGCCATAGCTGACTGTAGCCTGAGCTTTTGGATTTCAACTTCTGCATTTAGAGCTCACTTTCTGAATTCCTGTCCACAGAAGATTCAACAGATTCAAGATTTTAACTTGTCTCATACGCAGTACTATGCACCGACCAGGCATAACCTTATGACCACCTGTCTAATGTTGTGTTTGACCTCCTTCCCATCATGCACTGTGTATTCTGACACCTTTCTATAAGAACCAGCAATAACTGCAGTTTGAGCAACAGTAGTTCGTATGTTAGATCGGACCACACGGACCAACCTTTGCTCCCCACATGGCCAGTTCACCACTGTACCTTCCTTGGACCACTTTTGACTGTAAAATACTGACCACTGCAGACCGGGAACACTGGAGATGCACTGATCCAGTCGTCTAGCCATCACAATTTGGCCCTTTGTCAGACTCACTCAAATCCTTACGCTTGCCCATTTTTCCTGCTTCTAACACATCAACTTTGAGGACAGAATGTTCACTTGCTGCCGAATATATCCCGCCAACTGACAGGTGCCATGATGAGGAGATAATCAGTGCTTAATATTCACTTCACCTATCAGTGCTCATAATGTTATGCCTGATCGGTGTACAGTATACAACTTGCAGTGGAATGAAATCCTGGCCTTCTTCTCCTTAGACTGTGCTTATAAACAACAAGGTAAAATGATAGAATATTTGTGCAGGAATTTGCAAATAATAATGTACAAAATGTGCATTAATAAATTAATGATCATCATGAATTCTGAATTTTTCCAACATAACCTGGTTGTCTCTGCCAGGAGGGTAAAACTTGCCTGAGGATAGGATTTATGACAACATGAATGCTATGTGGACTGTGGAATGCTATGTATCCTATGTGGACTCTGAGGATGACAACAACCTCCTAATTAATATACACAATAACATTCTACACACAACTCCAAGTGACTGTATATGACTGTAGAAAGGACATTGTTCATAATCACACTCTCTGGTGTTTATAATAATTTATAATCACACTCTCCGGTGTCATCCAAATGAGGATGGGTTCCATTTGAGTCTGGTTCCTCTCAAAGTTTCTTCCTCTTACCATCTAAGGGAGTTTTTCCTTGCCACAGTAGGCTTGCTCACTAGGGATGATTTTGTCTAACATGAATCTAGGACGTTTGTACTATGTTTCTTATGTTCTGTAAAGCTGCTTTGAGACACTATCCATTGTTAAAAGTGCTATACAAACATAATTGAATTGAATTGAATTGTATGAATGCAAATCATCCAAATCAACATGAAAATGATTTGATTTTTTTCCCTTTCAGTCTCTGAACTTCATCTCCTTTGAAAACCTGTTGGAGTTCAGACAGAGATACCAGTACATCCCCCAAAATATACAGCAGATTGAAATGTTCTGGATGGAGGAGTGTCCCAGATTCAAAATGTTGTCCCATGTGCAATAAGAAAAGTACAAAATGTGCAGTTGTTTTAGGTGTAGTAACCATAACAGTATAAAAGAATAATTTCATACTTGGCTGCTGGATTAAGCTTTGCATTCTGTTCAAGTATAAATGACTTCAACATTTTACTTGAAGTAGAGCCATACAAAAATGATCAACATGTAAGTTATGCTACTGTATGTGCCAGGCTTTTCTTGCTGATATTATGCGATAAAACAACCTCATATTTATATTACACAGGTTAAGACACAGATATCTACAAAAAAAAAAAAAATTATTGTCATTAGATTGAAGTAGGCATTAGATTCAACATTACTTATAAGCCTAAGCTTTTTTATTATTATTATTATCATTTACATTACTTTGGTTTAGATAACAGTTATTAAATTTAAGTTAATTTTATTTAGTCAGGATAATGACTGTAAGAGCTAAATATAACTTTGAGTTAAATTTTTTTTTTTTTTTGAAAACAAGAAAGAAAATTGTGAGCTTTAAGAATTCCTAAATACAACTGTGTTGACTCTATAGCCACATTTCCATTCTGTACTGGTTTTATTGCTCCTTGTACCTCCGAGGTGTTACACTATTACTGCCAAGCACTGTTTGCGCTTTTTATATTGCCTATAATGTTACTTTGCTGCTACAGTTGCACGCCTAGGATATATACTATTATAATGACTTGTAAGAAAGTTACAGATGCAGTTTGAGTGTACTGTGCAATAATAAGATACCCTATGTTGGCAAAGGTTTTAGGACACCCCTCCAAATCATTGAATTCAGTTGTTGTTTTTGAGGGGACTTTAGTTCCAGTGAAAGGAACTCTTAAGGACATTTTAGACAGTTCATGCTCCCAACTTTGTGGGAACAGTTTGGGGATGACCCCTTCCTGTTCCAACATGACTGGACACCAGTGCACAAAGCAAGGTCCATAAAGACATGGATGCGTGAGTTTGGTGTGGAGGAACATCACAGAGTCCTGACCTCAACCTGATGGATCCACCTTTGGGATGAATTAGAGTGGAGACTGCGAGCCAGACCTTCACGTCTAGCATCAGTGCCTGACCTCACAAATTCACAAATTGGTCAAAAATTCCCATAAACACACTCCTAAACCTTGTGGAAAGCCATCCCAGAAGAGCTGAAGCTGTTATAGCTGTAAAGGGTGGGCTAACTCCATATTACATTCATGTGGATGTAAAGGCAGGTGTCCCAAAACGTTTGGCAACATAATTCTATTTCATAAAGGATAATAAATGTCAAATCTGTATAACAAATATATTATAATAATGGTGCACTGTGGTTGCCTGGAACTAGTAAGATATTTACACGTAAACAATCAAACCAACAAATTAACCCTTGTGTTTCACGGACGTCTGAAAGCGCTACTGAAGAAGCGTGGACTTTTATTTTGAAAATTAAGTTTGTTCTCGTTGCTCTCATTACTTTGCTCGGGAGAGAATGGCGGCTCTTTTGGAATCGTTGCTCCGGGGAGACGTGGACTTGTGCAGAGCTTTGAACTGGCTGCGAGGAAAAACTGTAAGGAATTCATTGCGTATTTACAAGGGATACATTTTTATATTCTTCCTGAGATAAAAATGACATTGTCATCGCATAGCAGAAAAGAAACACGACTCAAGATAGTTCACAACTTCAGTTAGCAACAAGCACTAGCTCGATAGCTGGCTGTGTTTGACACGCCATTTCCTCACAGCAAGAGAAACATAGCCAGTTAGTTATTTTACACACACACACACACACACACGCACACACACGCACACACACAGAAAGAGAAAGAAAGAAAGAAAGAATTGTATTACATTTCAATGTATAAAATAAGACAGTTTTTAAAGCTAACACACAGAAGCCACAGTTACTTTACTTTGTTAGTTGCTATATCTAATTAGGCATTTTATTCGAAAATGCATGAAAACTAACTCTACGACAAAATATATATAACATTATATGTTTAATATAATAATCAAATCTTTATATAATCAGCTTTGTTCGTATTTTTGTTGTTTCAGTATATAAGTATATAAATGTACTACAGTTTGTATTGTTTTTCTCTTCAGGTCTTTCCAAAGTTAAATGTTGTTTGATGTATTATTATTATTATTATTATTATTATTATTATTATTGATGATGATGATGATGATGATGATGCAAAGCTCACTTTTGTGTCATGGCAGGACTGTAGCGGAGACCAAGATCTGCTATTAACTGTCAGGAAGCACGAGTTTGTGCCATTCCTCCTGAATTTCCTGAGGGATCAGAGCAGTAATACTCTGACTCATGGCCCCAGCACCCCAGCCAAGACACCCAGCAGCACCAGGTCCCTCAGAGCCCAGGGATCCTCTAGTGATCGGAGAGCATCAAACAGAGCATCTGCAAGCCAAGGTTCCCGCAGTGCCAGCCGTGTCCAGCTCTTCTCGCCTGCTCCCTCCACATCGCAACCGGACAATCTTAGCGAACAGGACAGTCCACTGACAACCTCTCAAAGTCTTACCGGAATAAGTGCTTTCAGCAGCCCGTCTTTTAGCTCAGGATGGAGTCCTGCCCCGAGACACGTGACCTCTGAACGTCGATCTGCTCAGCGCCACTGTCTTGCTGACTTTATGACCTCGCCACCAGACTTTCAGGCCAGCCCTACATTTCAGCCACATCGAGGGCGCAGGAGAAGTAGCGGGCTTGGAGCGGCATCAAACCGTCAGACTGGGGCACGCAATGGGTATTCCGTGGAGGCTGGCAGCTGTGATGTTGCAGGAAGAAAGGAAAGAGGTGGAGGGAGGACTAATGATCCAGTGTCACCACCTACACAAGTAGAGCTTAACTTTAACAATCTGGAGGAATTTCCCCCAATGAGTGCATCTCAGGCCATGCCTATGTGAGTGACTTATTGAGCTAACTTATTAGTGAGCTAATTCTTTCTCTAAAGTTTGTGCAATGTGAATGTTTTTAATGAAATGCCATATTGATGGCTCGTGTTTTATTGTAGCAGTGTAACATTACAGAGGATGCCATGAATGTTTTCACCTAAAAAAAAAAAGCATTCACCAACTCAGCTTTTTTTTTCCATAATTAAATTGTGTTGTGTGTCTGATTGTGTTTAGAGCAACAAGACCGTCGCGGCGCATCAATCCAACTCCAGTAAGTGCGGAGCGACCAAACTCTAAACCCAAAAGCTGCTTTACCTCCACACCCCTCAGCAAGCCGTGCAGTCCTCCTTCCATCCCGGAGGCCACAGGAACGGGGCAGACTACAGGGAGTCCACTTTGTCTGCAAGAGGAGAGGGAGCTACTAAAGAAAGAAAGGTATTCTTTCAACCAAATGAGAATCTCCCAACTATTTTTTCTCTATTTGTTTAATGTCCAAAGTGACACTGTTCTGTTTTGTCCCCCTTTTTTTCAGGTCTAAACTTGCACAGCAGAGCAGCTCCCCACTGAAGCCCAGTGCAACTGTTTGTACTCCCACAAAATCAATACAGAGGTCAAGCTCAAAGGTGACTCCGGATCCCCAGGCACCCTGCCCTGACCCCACTAAAGTGACTCATGCACCAGAGCTTGATATTCTAGCTGATCTGTACTGCGCATGCATTTCAGGTGAGGTACCACCAGATGGTGCTGTAGATTAAATACTAGTTAAAACGTTATTTTTAAAACGTTTTAAAAATCAATGGAGCACACAGGATAGCAAGTAGTTAAATGACTTAGCATTAAATGAATTATATTTAGTTTTTGAGTTTCACTTCTATTCCTATTCTTATCCTAACCCAAATATACAGCAATTTGACATCAGTTTTATGACAAGGTATTGAGTCAGTAGTCAGATATGACCAGCTATAAACATATTTCATGAGATCACAGACTAACTTACTGATAACATATCTGTTTAAAAATAGAAAACTATTACTTTAATTCTGGGGTAACAAATGCATGAATTTGCTGATTTTCATGTTTTGTTTTTTTTGTTGGTACCTTTATTGTAGAGAACTTGGTGCCATGTGTGTTCCTGGAGCTGTTCGTTGTGCTGCAGCTGCTGACTTCACGGAGTTTGTCTACCTCAGAGCCTACAGAAATGTGTCCCAGTGTGTGTGAGAGAAAGACAGGTTATTGCTGTGCTCATGTTTCTCAGCCATTTCTTAACTCGTTGTTTACTTTGTTATTCATATAAAGAATTTTGTCATTTTGCAGATTTCCTTGAGAGAACTTATCTGGGAAATGTCCACAGCTGTGTGTATTTTGCAGTGCGAGTTTTGGAGAAGCAGTTTGCGTGAGTGTGTTTATCTTCTTTTTGCCTTTTCATAGTCTGCCTTGCTTTGGTGCTGATTGGTCCTGTTTTTGACTGCTTTTGTCTTTAGTTTGCTTTCACACCTGGACCGCTGCACGCTGCGTCTACTGGCAGAGAATGAAAGAGTTGGCACATTCTCTCCAGCCCTGCGTGATCGCCTAGCACAAGCTCAAGATACCTGCACAGCTAAGGTTTACAGTCCAGAAGTGACATTGTTTTGATCCCGTTTCTAATAAATTCTTTCGTTTGATATGTAGCTATGCTTAAGTCTTCCTTACTTCAAACTGGTGTGACTCACATGTAACTATAGAACTTTCAAATCTTCCCTATTTTAAAACCTGTAAAAACGTTTTTTAACACAAACTTAGCACATCGTCTTTACTGGTACCCTAGGCAATGCCCAGCCACACCGCCTTCATTCATACGGTGCCGTTCCAGCCGGCCACTGACAACCGAAATAACTTCAGCAGTGACAAGGCCTTCCACATCTTTAAGAAACAAAGGTACTGTATAGTAGATACTCAGTGTGTGTTGTTACAAAAGAATCATGTTATCCATATGAATCCATGTATCATCTGCTGTTATAGAGATATTTTTTATGAGCTGCTAAGAGAATGGGAAGATTATCATAAGGAGCCCGGATGGGTGTTTGAGGCAGCACTAGGCAGTCGAATCAGGTGAGGTGGCTGATCTGTTTGTGTAAATAATTATTTTAGGAAACTCCATGATAATGCTTTCTATTACATGATCCTGCTCACATTTATTTTCTACAGGGGAATGGTCGGTCAGTTGACCGGAGCAGGAAACCATTGTCACTTTGCCAGGCTTTTCCAGAAGCAGCTTGTTCAGGTAAGCCCTTATGGGTTTTTCTTACATGTAGATTGCACAGTTGACTTGCCAGGCATTCACCGAATTTCTTGCTGTAGATGTGTAAGGGCCACAGGGAGCTCAGCTCTCCTGGTGATGCTCCAGATGCAGATCTGCTGGGCATGGTGGGGGCAGACAGCCTGGGGAGGCTGAAGAGACTGCAAGAGCGTCTCATCCAGCCGCAGGCTCTAAGTGGCCCTTGCCCTCCACCCTCTTTTCCTGGACACCAGGAGTTCTTCAGAGATTTCCTACAGACAGCTAGCTGGTAAAGTTACACTGTCATGCTGGGTTTTTTTTTTTTCTTCTTGGACTTCATCTCATGAGAATTGTGTATGTGTAACATTTTCGTTCTAGAGGCTCAAGTTTTACTCTATTGCTTAAAATATTCTTGTGCACATTTGCAAGGTTCAAGTACAGATTCTGTGTTTAATATGAATTGCCTGAATCTGACATTAGCTAACTTGTATTTGTATCTCCTCCTCTCTGACCTAGCTGCCAGTTGAACCAACACCTGAAGGATGGTTTGTGTCAGCAGCTGCTTCAATTGAATGAGGTGTCTATCCTGGGCCCTGATGGCTCCTCAACCACAGGAGAAGTAGAGGGAGATGGAGACATGGAACAGCAGGTTCAGACCATGTTCTAGCTTAAAATAGAATATTATCAGTGCTCAGTGTGGCTGAAAGAATTATGTAGCAGTTGTCTAATTGCACAGTTAAACAACAAATGTTTGAGTGCTGAATCTCTCTTTTAATGCCTTTCTCTTGGTAGGATGAAAAGCAGCGATTCGCTTCAGTACTCCTTGTGGCTCGACTTCTTGCCAAGTTCCTGGGCTTCATCTCCTTTATGCCCTACCAGACCTCTGAGGCACCATCCAAAGAGATCCGGGAGGCTGCCATTGCTCTGCGCAGTAAGGTAGATGCATCTTACAAAGCATGACAGGGACATGAGTTATTTAGAGGTCTCACAATAGAGTTGTTTGAAATGCATACTTTAATGTATTTTTTCTGTGTATTTTCCAGAGTGCCCCAGCGCTGGATGTCTCTGCAATGTTGAGGAGTTGTGTGCGTAGGAAGCGCACTGTGCTTACTATTCCCTGGCTGGTTGAGTTCCTCTCCATGCTGGACTACACCGGCCCGTTTCTGCCCTGCTACAGGACTGCTCTGGGTCTCCTGCTTCAAATCTACAGGTTTGTCTCAATGGAACACACATGATGAGTTTTGTATTTGTAAGTGTACTAACTGTACATTTGTTTGTGTTAGGAGGATGAGGTTGGGTAAAGTTGGAGAGCAGTATTACTTGAATCAGATGCTGTTGGTGGCAGTGCTGGGTTGGCTTTTCCAGGTGAGACAAATTGCACTAAAATGACTTAAAACACACACAAACAGCGTTTGTCACGTGACTCGACTAATATTCATACTGTCTGACTCTAGATTCCAGTCTTTCCAGAGGATCTCTTCTTTAGCATAAGTGTGCAGGAACTAGAGGACCTGGAGAATCAAACTAGCAGTCAAGGGTTGGTGAGTAAATGCCAGCATTTCAGTAACCACAGTCTGTTGTTAGTTGAACATTTCTTTTTCACTGTAAATGCCTTAACGATTATAGCGCAGAGGCCGATTGGACTGGCTTGTTATTATTTCTTTAGTAGCCAAATTTCTGTTACATTTCTGTTTTTAAATACAGTCTTAATACTGACCAAGTAATAATTACCAATATATTTTCTTCTCAGGACAATCTGCCCTTAGTGGATCAGCAGCTTCTCTATACCTGCTGCCCATATTTAGGTGAGGGGAACTTGGTATTGTCTACAAATGAGAGATTGTAACAGTCATATTATGTTGACAATTATATATTGAGTGTAATTGGAAATGGTTTAACCAGGGGAATTTCGCAAGCTGTTGGCAGCTTTTGTGTCAGGGAGTGCGTCCAAGACTGGAGGCTTGATCCGCAAGATCACACCTACATCTGCTGAGCCCAGAGGTCCCTCCACTACCCTCTCTCAGCAGAAACTACAGGTAACACAGGTTTTTTTTTTATTATTATTGCTGTGTTTTGGATTTAGTATTTAAAATGAACAAGTCTGAACAAATGTCTATCCAGTTTAAAATATCCTGCTTATGTACATCTAGGCAAAAAAATAAATCTGCAACTCTTATTTATAGCTAACTGTATAAAAGTAACATTTTCTTTCATTTATTGTAGCTGGACCTGGAACAGGCCTTTTTTCATAATCAGCCTCCTTCACTTAAACGTACTGTGGAGTTTGTGGCTGAACGCGTTGGATCTAACTGTGTTAAACACATCAAGTCAGTCTCAATTCTCAGTGCTCTTATTTATATTCTGTGTGATTATATAGTGTATAGCCTTCCTCTTATATTTGCGTACTTTAATTGTGTGTACATGTGTGTAAATCAGGGCCACACTGGTGTCTGAGCTAGTTCAGGATGGAAAGAAGACTCTCAGGGATGGTTTGGGTTCAGATAATGTTAATGCAGCCAAGCTGAACGACTTGATCTGTGCTATGCTCTGTGACACAGGCATGCAGGCCCTGGAGAGAGCCACCAGGTCAGCTTTAGTACTCATATATTTATGCGTCAAAAAGACTGTGTTGTGTATTATTTTTCCTCTCTTGACATCTGATTGCTTGTGCCTTCTGGACTAGGTTTTGCAGTGAGAATGCACCAAGAGCTGTAAGAGTTCTTTTGCCTGATGAGACATCTCGAGCTGTAAGTAGCCTCATGTAGGATCTGATCTTTCCATTGACAACACTCCAAAATCCCTAAACAGAGCTTCTTGCAGGTTCTGACAACATCTGAGAGCATCACCACACGTTTGGCAACTGACAAAGCCTGCAGCTGGCTGTCCTCCAATATCACAGGTACTGTACTGGAGCACTAACAGTGAATTTAATGCATTACTGGTCAATATGACAAAATCTCTGTGTAGTACATCTATAGAATTATATATGCATATGTGTCTCTATAGCTCTTATAAAGAGGGAGTGGAAAAGTACTTTTGAACGGGTGATGAAGAATGTGCCTTGTCCTACAAGCAATGATTCTATGGACGGAGGAGGACCTGGCAAAAATGTGCAGACACGGAAGAGTTCCTCAGGACAGGACGCTGGGTCCTCATGCCCACAAGACTGCTCCCACAAAGGTCCACTGGCATCAGATGTTATTATCGAGTTAAAGGTACTGACTGTTTTAAATAATTATTATATGCTGTGATTAAAAATAACTACTAGTACATTAGTGGGTATTAAAAACATCCCTAATTATGAATTGAGGAATTGAGGTTTTTTATATGAAATGTTTTGTTGTCAGAATTTGTTTAGCTTGCTTAATTTATACAAAGAAAATGCTCATTTCAGGAAGTGCTGAGCATCGCAGTAGGACCCAGATCTGAAGAGGAAGTTCTTACAGTGCAGCAGATTAGCTGTCTGCTTGACAAAGTGGGACAAACACTAAGATGTAGAAGGGTAAAACTGTTTTCCCTCGTTTACCATCTTGGTATTCTGTAGCTATTATTTTTTACTTTTTTACCCCTTCTTTCTGTTCTCTTTGCAGTTCATATCTACAGTTGCTGAGCAGATGCTATTGCGTTGTACTGTCTTGTTGGCCTGCAAGCTAGGTAATTATTTATGGACTGTATGCATATATATATATATATATATATATATATATATATAATATATAAAAAAAAGTGTGTGTGTGTGTATATGTGTATATATATGTGTGTATATATGTATATATGTATATATGTATATATATATATATATATATATATATATATATATATATATATATATATATATATATACATATACATATATTTTCCTAATATTTTGTGTGTTTTGCATGTCTTGCACAGTGTCTGGAGAACTACCCCTGGTGATCTCAGCTGGGGGTAACGGGAATGAAGCTGTTCATGTTGGATCTGTATTGAATGAGTTGGTTGTTTTGTGGACTCATAATCCCTCTACCCATGTGACTTTGCACCTTCTCTTCAGTGAGCCTACACTTACTGCCATCATCAATGCCAGTGACCTGCAGGTGACTACCAGTAAAAGTAGACTTGACACTGCTGATATTTTTCATTTCATGTGTGGTTACAGCTGTTTGAGTACACTCTCTTTTATCTGTCTTTACAGAGATATAACTACGTGCTCTTTGTTAAAACGCTTATGGAGAAAGGCCTTTTGACAGAGGAAGAAGTGGGATCTCACAGGGCAAAACTATCAGAGTTCTCTTTTCCAGTGGTAATGGTCTCATACATACATACATACATACATATCACAAAAGACTTCAGTTCATCAACATTGTTTAGTCACATAAACAATATCATAATTTCTCTTTGCTTTATTGTAGGAATCCATTGACTATTTCCAGAAGCTATCTTTGGCCTCTCCTTTACCAGTGCCTTTACTGAAATCTAGTGACATCCTGCAGATCTCCCAGTGATCAAAAGAGGGCAACACCAACATTTACAAAAATATACAAAGGAAAACAACAGATCACATCATGTGGTGTTTGATTTTAAAATGATTTTAAACACTTTACTATATGGTGAGCATTTGATTCTCCAAAAGCATTTTGGACAGCAAATTTTGTTTGAACGTTCTCACGGGTGTTGAGTCTTAATTTCTCTATTTCGCATCTTGTACATTCCCTTGAGCCAGTTACAGTGTACTGAATCCTCATTTGTTGGAGGAGAAATAGTATAGCTTTTGAACTTCAAAGCAGCAATTGCACCTCAGTTGCTACTTTGCACCTTGGCCTGATATTCCTGTTTTAGTATCGGTGTTTTTTATGCAAATGAGGATACAAACATGGCTATGAAAGCTGTTTAAAATATGCATTTGTCAGTTTTGACTGAGACTGGATAAGTTTATATAATTCTTTCCAAATGGTGAAGAGGGAGTGGTGCAATAGATCCAAGCAGTACTGTTGCATAGGTATTTGAGTAAACTATATGGGCAAAATTTTGTGCACACCTCATCACACAATCTGCTTGAGCTTTTGAACCTCCTATTCCAGATTTAGTGCGCTTTTAGAGGTTAACATTATCTTTGCTCATCTTGGAAAGGCTTTCCACTAGATTTTGGAGCGTGGATAGGGTGATTTGCCCACTCATCTACAAGAGCATTAGTGAAGTCGGACTCTGAGGTCAGTTGAGGAGGCCCTCATTCCACAGGTGTTCAGTGTTTGAGGTCAGAGCTCTTTACACTTGTAATTTCTAGTTTAATGAAAAACTACATATGGGTTTGATTGTCAGGTGTACACACACTTTTGACCATATAGTGTATAACACTTATGTGTGTGTTATGATTATGAATGCACATATCTAAAAGATACCCATGTCCAGGTTAGTGGTGGAGGGGACAGGTTTTGTTTATGCACCTGTCTGTGAAAATATGTCTAGGCCTAATAGGATATGCACCAGAGTACAGAAAATTGCATTGATAGACACTTACATCATGTTTAGCTCCCTGATTTTGTGACTGTGATCATTCTCTTATCCATACTCTAAATGTATTTCTTTGTATGCGTAAATGTTTGTTGCTTAGAATGCTTTGGAATGCATTTTACTGAACACTTGGTTCATGTTGGACTTAATGTTATGAGTTGGTTTTAAACTATGTTTAATATCAAAAATATAATAAATATTTAGTAATTGGTAGAGTTTGTGAATGTGTTTTTATTTAAATGATGTACATCGTTGATGGTTCACCAGCTCACAAACAAAAACAGGGAGGGTGAAGTGTGTGTGTGTTTGTGTGCACGCGCGCGCCCGTTTATGCCGGAGGTACACCTGCCTCGTTTCCAGTTTTTCTAGGAATGTGCTTTAGAGGCACCTTGACCCTGACCAATATAACAAGGTCACTGAAGATGGTTTTTTTTTTTTTTTTTTAGGTACATCATAATGGAGTTTGGCAAATAACCTAAAGTGAACTTTGAGTTTGTTTAAAAAAAAAAAAAAATCATTTAATGCAATATTAAAGACCCAGACGTTGATTAATAAATGAAGCATATTTGCATCCGCTTTTTATCACTATTGCCCCTATTTTACTACTATTCACATACTTGGCCAGTTTATACTTTTCAATGAGAGATTTAGATGTACGTTATTTATTAATAATGTATGAAGTGAGCACATGGTTATCCTGAGTGCTTGTGCTGTGATCTCCTCCTTCCTCCTCCTCCTCCTGCTGCGTGTCCTGCAGGCGGCAGGAAGTTTCAGCTTCAGTGCAGTTTCTCTTTCAGCTCTTGTGCTTTTTTCCTCTGCACTGCCATAAACATCATGGATTTTAACTCTTACTGTCGACGCTCTCCATTTGATCGGGATGAACAGTTTATCAGCTGGCATTTAACCACATCTGGACTCTGACTCAACATTGTAATCCTCCGTCCTGCTTAAACAAAACCTCGATGGCAAACGTGAAAGTCGCGATCCGAGTCCGTCCTCTAAACTCAAGGTAAATCAGAAAGAAAGCTCGATCCGATTCCGTTAACGCCAATGTTGCTGGATTTTATTCGTTATTATTATCATTATTATTATTATTATTATAGAAAGCGCCAACTGAGAGCTTTTGTTGGTGGTGTTGCTATGTGTGGGAATTGGAGCTGACACTACTGTTCCTCTTCATGCCTGTTATAATGCCAAGCAGTTAAAGCTCTAAGTCTTCATTTATGGAATAAATAGAATGCAGTTTTTGTCACTGGGACTTAAGGCTTTACTTTTTTTATGTCATTAGTTCTTTATTATATTACAGGTCATTAAATTCAAGGTCCAGTGCATAGTGTTTACATCTAAAAGTAGTTCTTGTTCACGTTATAGACGCAATTGCATGCTGCTTTATTATCTTGTGGAAAATGTACTTTATTTTTCCTCCCTTCAGCTCTTTAACAGCACTATTAAAACCAGACATGGGGTAGCATTGCTCCACCCACCAGCATGAGCTAAATTACTGCAGGATCAGACTGACTCTAGGGGTGAATACTTATTTTCTTTCCAACCCAGACTAAAGGAAACTCACATTTCGCTTTGTCCTAACCTCTCATGCTAATGTACCAGCAGATATGTTTTTCACCACATGCCTGGAATTGGAACCGAACAAAATATACAGCTAGTTCCCAAAGGTTTCAATCGGTGAAGACTAAAAACAGTGTTAACAGTGGTCACGAAAATGAGGTTTCAAATAACGTCCAGGCTTTCTGCATTTTTGGTTTTCCCTGCTGAAAAGTCATGCTTGATCTGACCATCCAGTCAAACTGGTAGATCTTTGCAAGCCTCTGAAAGGAAAGAGTTTCCGAATTGCTGCTGCTAATGCATCATAGACAGGTTTTCATGAAGTAAACATGACAGTAAATCAGTTAAAAAATTTGACATTAAATATTTATGGATCACTGAAAACTGAAGTTGGTCTACCCGCATGACCAGTTCAACCTGTGTCAGACCGAGCTGTAAGTTTCAGCGGCGTTGACATTTAAATTTCCCCACAAACTGTCCATCCATGGCAAAGGATGATCTCATGTCTTACTGTTCCTGTTATGCAAATAGACATGTCTTTATAATAAGCTTGGTTTTATATTGAGTTCAGTGACAATAAGGTCCGGTGCTGCTTCCTCTTTTCCTCTTTTCAGTACTTCCCATCTTTGTCAAGCTAAAACATCGATGTAGCTTTAGATGTAGTGGTTTCTGTTGTGGTACACTGACATTTGCAATTACTCATTTTCTAAATTAGCTTATAAGTGTGGCTGAACAGAAGCGCATACAGCTGTTAAAGGAACAACAACATAAATAGGTTCCACGAGCTCACCAGAAACAAGGGAAATACAGTTATAGGAAGATCAGAGAGGGAACCAAAACTCATTACACGCAAACTCAATTACAAGAAGCACACAGTTCTGTCAGAAACAAACACTGAGAAGTAACACTGTATGGAAATCACACACAAATATGTTGGTTTATATTATGTTGTGTGTTACAAATTTTGGAGCAAGACTCTTGTCATAAATCTTTCTCATGGCAAGGAGATGAGAAGGCAGGCTGCTGAGGTTTTGGGCAGGGCCGCCTTTAGGGCTGGCAGCGAAAGGGAAATCTGCTTGGTACTGATTGTTGGGTATAAAACAAATCCTTGCTCTGATACACACTGCAGACCTGAACAACTTTTTAGACAAATTAAAAATCAGCATTTCAGAAGACACACTGACACAATTCTGGGATCGACTTCAGATTTCACTCTCTTGCATCAGTCTGGAACAGCTGGAATGCACACACAGCTGTCCTTGCTCTTCTCTCTCCTTCTCTCTCTCTCACTCTCTCACTCTCACACACACACACAGCAAGTCTGCTTTCCCTCAGCTGTGCAGCTCATGGAGGAGTTGGTCATTAATGTGTTTTCATGTCTGTTTGACACACTCTGCAGTTTGCTGTGCAAAACAGCAAAGGAGTAGAGAGTAGAGTCTCAGAGACGATCCACTTCACGCTGTTTTTACTCGCCTGTATGGAGTCGATCTCGATTTTGGATCACTAGGGAGGAATTTCAAGGCTATTGCCTTTTTAAGTAAAAGTATTTTATTTTGGCTTAAAGTTTCATTTTAAAGCCTAGTATTTAGCAACTACTCTGAACAAGTAGAAAATGTTTATAGTTATGAACACCAGGAATTTATGTTTGGATCTGACGATGGGTTTAGTGGGTTAACAAGTATTCTCTAATCGTAAGTAATAAAAGTAATAAAACTCCACTTGGCATGCTGTAATTACAAATCAACAATGTTAGGTTTGTTTTAGGATGATAGCTTATTCTGCGGTGTTTTATTCCTGTTGTACCCCCGAAATGTACCAACTCTCAGTGTTTTCATTTAAGAATGACATTTCCTTTATAGTTAAGTTTGATGGAATGTCTGTGAAAGAATTTTCTTCTAGTTCTTGTAATTCTTGTAATTATTCAAAAACAACTATGAACTGTTATTCTCTCCTATTTTCTTTTCTTTCTTTTTTTTTTTGAAAATAATAAGACAAAAAGACATTATTGGGGTTTTAAAAGCACTACAGAAATTCATAAATCTGGAATAAAATTGAAATGGTACAATGTTTCAATTAATGTTTATTATCATATTAACCTGATTTATGAAATACACGTGATGAACAACAAAAATGAGAAACTAAATATTATTGTGGTCACTGGTTATGAAATACAGCTCTCAATAATGCATATGAAAATAGGACTAATTTACAACAATTGTAAACCCTTCAAAAACTATAAAATGGATTAATTTGAACCGAACCCTTTTAAAAATAGGTTTCTATCCCTTCTCTGGAAACAGCAACATATTGGAATTACAAGGTGCATTAATCTAAATCTTAACTTGTCTAGTAGCCCAAAAGTCTTGTACAGTTTGCTCTGGAAAGAACAAAACATCATGTTCTTGATTTAAAAACGTACTTTTCGAGAGGCAGATTGTTACTTTTGATGCCAGATTGTTATCATTTTTGTCTGTTTTGTCCTACAGGGAAAGTGTGGATGCGGGGAGAATAGCTGTACAGGTCGAGGACAAGGTGGTGAGAGTGAGAAATGTGAAGGTAAGTTTGGTGTTGTTGGAATGTAGCAGTCATACATTTCATGAAATACAATGAAGCAGTGCTACTGTTTACACACATGCAGGATTTTAAAGGAAAAAAGATGCAAATGCAGCGTTGAGCTCAGACTTGATCACGTTAACAGGAAGCTGATAGTGGAGAGCGTCCACTTCCTGCACGATTACACTGGTGTTTATTGAAAGCACCTACTGAACAAACAAACATTTGGTTTGTAGTCACTTCATCAAAGCTTCCACACGGACTTACTCACTTAACAACCATGAAGTTAAACATGAGTAAACAGTGTAGAAATGCACTTACTTCAACCCTGAATTCCATACCTCTGTGTGCTGACTGAAACCAGCGCTACATAACCTGATTTGTGGGATTATTGTGTGTGACAGAAAGCGAGGTCACAAAGTTGTGTCTGTTCTTTCTGACTGACCTCAGAACCACACAGTTTTATTCAGCAGCATTATATTACATTTACTCACAGTTATTACATATTCACTTAATCACAGCTATTTTGCACTGATTGTAACTACTTTATAAATATATGCTATATAAATATAAGTATAGACAATACTTATTCTGAATAAGTTTAAGATTCACAGCATCAGTACAGAACAGTGCAGTATGTTGTTTACAGACGTAGTAATGTATTTGTGTTTTTCAGTTTTTAAATATATACATATATATATATATATATATATATATATATATATATATATATATATATATATATATATATATATAGACTGCAAAAGGTGTATATAGAATATATACATATATAAAAAGCAAAAGGTGGCTCTTTAGTATTAAATCAAGGGGCTGATGACTTTTCAAACCCTGTTATTATAGGTTTTTTTTTGTTTTTTTATTAATTTGAAGAACTGTTGTGTTTTTTCTTTTATTGGTTTGATGTTCTAAGTCCAAAATTTCAAATAAAGCTGGAAATGTTATTTGGAATGGGGTTTGTTTTCAGGCTGTACGACAAATAAACTATTTCAAAGGGGTATGATGATTTTCTATAGGCACCGTATATAGTTGGGGTCCTAGGTTTACATATACCTTGCAGAATCTGTGAAATGTTAATAATTACAAAAAATAATAATAAGAGGGATCATAAAAATGGCATTTTGTACTGCCCTGAATAAGCTATTTCACAATTCTAACTCAATTTACACAAATGAACCATGTCAAAAGTTTACATACCCTTGATTCCTAATTCTGTGTGTTGATACTCGGAAGATTATGTTTTGTGAATTTGTTTAAATTCAGTTTTTATTGTGTCTTGTGGCGTATATATTGTTATTGTATCTTTTGCATATTTTATGTGAAATTATTTGGGGTGTTTTATTATGATCCCTTTTATTAATTTTTCATTTTTTTTTTAGATATTACCAATTAGCAGTGGAAAATGGTGCGTGTGTATGTGTGTGTGTGTGAATGTGTGTGTGTGTGTGTGTGTGTGGTCAGTGTGGTCAGTGTTTGTTTTAGAGACACCTAGGTTGTTGTTGAGTTATTGCATTCTTGCTGTGCCTGTAAGTCAACAGACAATTCAACTGTTAATTATCTTCATGACAATTAAAGATCAGCCAATAAATAAATGATGAGTGTAAATATAATAAGCCTGAGGAGGAGTATGAAGTCAGAGAAAACAGGAAAAAAAGAAAAAAAACTAGCATATATCAGTGGAAAAAAGGCTGTTTTTTGCCCCTAAATGTGTGGCAATAAGAAAACAGTAAGGCCAATAATTCTAATAACAGTAATAGTAATAGTTGTAATAATAATAACAGTAATTATAATAATGACAGTTCCTAAATATAGGAGCAGCCCATAGTCCCAACTTCTTGGTTTTGTTTGGTTCACAGCCCTGTGTAATAATACATTGTTTATAGTGTAGTAATGTATTTGTGGTCAGTTTTTAAATATATACAGTTTGGGTCCTGAAGTCTTACATCTGGTTTACATTTACTATTCCTGCTTGCTCTAAAGCAGATCATCCCTCAGTATAAAGATATTAACAGTTATAGAAGTCATAAAGCTCCAGCATAAGAGATCACACAAAGTTTCCAGTGCTTATTGAAGATGTGGCTCTGCATTATACTGGGATGGGGACAGTGAAATTTCACTCCATCACCTGGGTGCCAGTGTAGAAGATGACTTGTTTTTCTTCAGTCTTAAACTGGAGAGGGTTTAGTTAAGCTATACTTGTAGATCTATGGCCCAAGCTACTGTTTGACATTTGATAGCAAGTAGTCATGTATCAGGATTTTAAATCGTATGTAGACAGCTACATGGATCCAGACGAGGAAGCACAGCATTTAGTGATATGTGAAAATTAAAGAGAAGTCAGGCTGTGTTGGGGTTAACTGTTGTTATGTGGAAAGAGAAAGTGGGAGGAAACAAAAACAAAGTATTTGGCTTCTTGTCCCGAGAGGAGTTATTTAGAGATTGTAGGGCAATGGACATAGAGAACTGATTGGCTAGTACACATAAAGGACAGGAGGATATATACACAGCTGGAGTAAGACACACACTCATACACATTAAAGATTCCAAATGAACTGCATTGCTATATGTTCATCTCATTTATACAACTGAGCAATTAATAGTCAAGGGCAGTGCTGGAAATTGAAAATGTAAACTCATGGCTTTCTGATTAGTAATCCAACAGCTTTACCACTGAGCTGCCTCTATACAGAAACCACAAACAACAAGAACAAGAATTAGTACTTAAATTTTGCCCAGCATTCAGGAAGGATGCACTGATTGTTGAAAAGCGCATTCAGTACACTGTTCTGCATCCTTGCTGATAAATTAAATGCTTAACATGTCTGCCTTAAAAGATGTCCATTGCACTGGCCAACCTCACAATTATTTTCTACATATAAAATGCACATTTAGATTCTGATAAAGTATTCAGATACAATTAAAAAAAAGGCAATATCTTGTTTGATGAAACGATTAGCCACCTCATTCAGCCTGGAATTAAATTTTATTCAGATTAGCAATCAATTTTCCATTCTAATTGATGTGTATAAAAGACCTTTTATATTCTGATAGAGTGGTCAGTCAGAGTTTGACACATTATTAGGCAGCATGTACAGAATCATGGAATAAATTGTATAAAGCTTCCAGTATCTTGGATATGTTTTTTCACTTGTCCAGCCTGATTGATTTAGGATGTAGAACATGTGGCTGATCCTATACCAAGGTTCTCTTAGTGAGACCTTTACTGTGCAGAATAACTTAACAGTATTAGTACATATCCTGCCTTAGAAATCTTGTAAAATTTGAATAGCACAAGGATTTCAGTAATGAGGCACGTTGCTTAAGCCCAGTTCGTATAAAAGCCTGGATCTAAATTGAACAGCAGAGCTTTAATGGCTGTAGTAAAGCCGTGTAGAGTTGTGAGGTAACTCATGCTGAACGAAGCCAGGAAAGTGCTAAACCACTGTGGCAAACACACCGTTGCCGTTGGCGACGAGTGGCATGTTTCTGCACGCTCCTTTCCCTGTTGTCTTACCCTGACAAGACATGGCACACTGTCAGTAAATGACACAGCTGAATGGCCAATGATGCAGGTCAGGTCTGTTTATTAGAGCTGATAAACTGCTGAAGACTGTATGTGTGTGTGTTTGCATTTCACATTTGCAGCCATGTGTTTACTGCTTTATGCTGATGCTAAATGGAACAGCGGTTTTCTAAATGTCAGCAGAGAGTCATTCATGTGTAGTCAAATCATTTATTTCTTCTGTTGAGCTTTAGAAAAGAGTGGAACATTATTGCCCTAGGATCTGCTTTTCGACCACCCATGTACAGGCTGTGCAACTTTAGGTGTTTTACATCATTTGTTAATGAGTCCAGCTTCTGCTTTCAAAATCTTACATTACAAATGAAACTTTAGCAGAAATGTGTATGCTATGAGTTATCATCTGTCATTATTTCATAAGAGAATAATGAAGGGATGCTGGCTGCACATGTGTTTGGTATCAGTAATTGATGCTTTAAGTACTCCCTCATAGGATATGACCTCATTGGAGCCTGCTAGAGCTTTGGCAGTGGAGATATTACATTTTTCACACTCTCTTCTCTGGGTTTTGAATTCTCCTTCTCTTGTTTTTGTCTCTCTCTCTCTCTTTCTCTCTCTTTTTCTTTTTTACAGCTGGATGGGCGTACGGATGGACGACCCGAGGCTCCAGGTGACTCCAGAGAGAGGCTGTTAGAGTTTGCCTTTGATTACTGCTACTGGTCCGTGAACCCAGAGGCATCCAACTATGCATCACAGGAGGAGGTGAGCGCCATCTCATGCATGTTTACCCACAGCACTGTTATGTTGCTGTAGTGCTAAAGAGCTGTGTTTTAACTCTGGAACTAGAGGACAGTCAAAACTGAAAAAAAAAAAAAAATTGCATTTTTTTTTAAGTCTGCATTGAATAATGGGAGAATTAGATTCACGAGGATCCCTGTGTGAGCATAAGGCTTTCTTTTCCTCAGTGTTCCTCTCCAAACTGCTTGTGTACTGTCTTTGAGTACTACGTCTGCGAAACTTAACACACACACCCACACACATGCACAAATTCAATGCACAAGCGTCATGCCTCTCTTCCTGTCTCTGTCTCCTTCCCTCTTCCCTCTCTCTCTGGGTCACTATCTGTCTGTCTGTCTGTCTGTCTCTCTCTCTCTCTCTGGGTCACTATCTGTCTGTCTGTCTGTCTCTCTCTCTCTCTCTCTCTCTCTCTCTGGGTCACTATCTGTCTGTCTGTCTGTCTCTCTCTCTCTCTCTCTCTGGGTCACTATCTGTCTGTCTGTCTGTCTCTCTCTCTCTCTCTGGGTCACTATCTGTCTGTCTGTCTGTCTGTCTGTCTGTCTCTCTCTCTCTCTCTCTTGCTCATTTTTTCATTTCTGATTGTCACATATAGCATAGTTAGTCCTCTTGGAGAACATAGGAGCTGCATGTACTTTTTATGCACTTTCAGTGGACAATACTTTTTAAGGAGGAAGTGTGTGCCTGAAAGGTACTTCTTATAGTCTCCCTATAAGTGGCAGAGTGGAAAAGAATTTGCTAGTCATCCAGTGGAGCTCCCAGGGTTGGAGGAATAGCATTGCTCTTTCAGTGCTGCCAATCAAAGTGATACTTGCCAATTACAGTTTGCACTTTCTTCCGTTTATGTTATATTACCATACGATGCAGCATTAGCAGTTAATCTTCACTCAGTGTGCATGTAAACAGGGGAAGAAAAGGGAAATAGAGTTCAGATAGTTAGTTCCAAACTGCTAAGCTAAGCATTAGAGATGTTATGGGGACATACCTTCAAAACTTTTAAAGGAACATGCCTCCAGGTTGTGGAAATATTCCCCTGAGAATGTTATCTTATAGTTACATAATTAATACCTGAAAGCAGCCTTTGTCTAACCTTCTGAGACTATATAAGAGACTATTATTGGGAATGTTTTAAGAATATTGTTTTTTATTCCAAAAAAAAAAGATATTCCACAGACTTCCTCTAATAAGTGGAAATAGTTCCCAAATAATAAAATGTGAACCAAATGCTAATGTTATACAATTGTTCTGTTTATGTTGAGTTTATACAAGCTATCATTCCACAAATCTTATGTGACACTTTATGGTATGTGCTTTTTAATGGGGAAAATGAAAATGAGTGTATTTTAATAGTTATAGATAGTTTTTTATTTGCTAGTTAGCATGATGTATTTTAATATCACATATAAGCTGGAAATGGGAACAGCTGGAGTTTATCTTTCAAGCTGTGACCAGATATGATAGTCACGAGTGTTGCCAGTCCTGTGCAGGGGAAGTAATTAATGCATGTTAAGAGGTTGCTAGTAGTCACCTGATTAATTTGCATAGTCAGTGATGATTGAACCTCCAAAATGATCACAAATGTGAAGACCTCATTACACTGCGACAAACATAGCTCAGAATTAGTCTGGAACTTATTACCTACATGGGATTAATACAAATTCTCGAAGCTTTAATATGTAAGAAATTGCTAGTAATTGGCATTTATGTTCAGTAGAATATAAGCTTTGTTACTAATCTTAATCATCTCATTTGTGTAATGAAATTGAATCATAAATTCAATTCTGTCATAAAAACCAGAAGAATCGGGGTTTCCCATCCTCACGAGGCAGGAGCACATGTTAAACTGAAACCAACTTTAACAGTTGAGCTAGCTCAGTGTCACATCTATATGGGGAAGCAGCCCACAGTTACTCTGTATATGCAGATTATGCCATAAAGTTTTTTTTTTTATAACATACTAGGCATACTTGGCTGCAGTATATGCAGAAATACACAATTGTGAGCGTTTTTTTGTAAGTATTTTATGTCAAAACTGCAAATGGTGTTTTAACATTGCCACTAAAATCAAAAAATCTTCACTAAACAATCAGCTTGCGGTCCTACATAGCCCTGAAGGTTATACGGTTTTGTTTTGAAGTTTTAGTGTCTTCCTGAACTAACTGTGTTCAGCTTCCATAGCAATATTTTCGCCTTTCCTGGTCTAGATCTTTCAGTCCAGTTTTCTTGAACTGGCTTTTATCAGCAGGCTCTTGTGAAGCAGGAAGTTGCTATTTAATTGCTTTTGAGCATGCAGCTATAAACTGAGGCTTTACCCGCGGTAGCGTTGCTCTGGAGTCGCTCCTGAAACACAAGTTCTCCATAAAACTGCAGCTGGAGGAGAAACCAGCTCCACTTTCATGCTTTGTCTTTGTCTTCTTCATGTCCTCTTCCTGACCTTGAGATGGCTGTATATGGAAGTGTAAGCGATTAATATAGTGAGAGCTTGTAGATCATGGAGAAGGTTCTGCTTGGATTCGAGTTGTGAGTGAGCAGGAAGACGGAATCAGAGAGGAGGGGGAGGTTGTCTAGGCCATGAAGCAGAGCAGATAAAGAGGGGTAATGGAAGCCAGCTGTTGTGCTGATGTGCTCAGAGCTTACAGCTTTAGGCAGTTTCTGAAATCTCATCTAGTTTGTGTGTTAAGCAGGAGAGAGAGTTTGAACAAATGCACCGATGCAATTGTGCAGTGCATGAGCTAGGCTGAGAAACAAAGCAGAAAGCGGAGATCTTAGTAGGGTGGAGGGAAGAGGGAATTCCAGACCTGTCTGCAGCCAACAGCACAGCTGCTTAAATGGAAGATTGCACTGCGTGGACGTCACTGGTGAAAAGCCGGGAAACAAAGCTGGTTTTCTTTTCCAAGTGAAGTCAGCTCTTGTGTTTTCTGTTTCTCTTATTTTCTTCTCTTTTCTTCCCTCCCTCTCTCTCTCTCTCTCTCTCTCTCTCTCTCTCTCTCTCTCTCTCTCACACACACACATCTCCCTCTCCGTTTCTGGATTCAGTGTGAGGTTTGATTATGTCCTCTGTATTTGTCATTCAGTGTATTTGTATGCACTGCTGGTCTTGAAAAATAATAGACACACTGTCTGGATATCGCATGCCAGCGGCTGTCTCTTCGTCACTGCACACACTCTGGTTAACGTATTCACAGACTGACATTTGAATTTTGGATCAGTTGATGAGCATAAAAAAAAAAAAATTAACAGCAGTGGAGAGGAAACAAGATCTTGTGTGTTACCCAGTAAACACACTAACAAAGGCAATAATGCAAGAAAAAAAAGCATTTAGAAGCGCCTTGCTCCAGAAACTATGATTGTTTACTAAGCAGCAACAGAGCACACTCTGGCTGTACTATCCATGGCTCCAGTGTGGAGTTTTAAATCATCGCTCAGCCCATGGAAGATATTTAACTCTCATAAGAGTCTCTGTACATGAATGACTTTTTCCGCATACTCTTCTGAAACTTTTCTGCATCTTAATTTGGCCTTGATTTGATTTAGATGGCCAAGTGCAGCAACAGGTGGTTGATAAATGCCATTCCTGTCTTTCCTCTCCCACCGTGCAAACTTGACCTACAAAAGTCTGTGAAAGTATGCCTGATGAGGCAAGTTGAGTCATTGCCAGTGAATTCCCTCCCAGTCTTCCTCTCTCTCTCTCTCTCTCTCTCTCTCTCTCTCTCTCTATCACACACACACACACACACGCACATATTCACCCTTTGGCTCCTTTGTCACTGGTTCACATGAGGATATAAACAGGATATTGAACTTGGCATATCCATAAAATGAAACCATAATGTTCAACCCTAACACTAAAACAGAGATAATATATAGAAAATGACTACAATTTTTAGTAACACATCATTTCCCAGTGACTTCACATTTGTCACCACTTGGTCCTTTTGTTTCACTGGGGTTTAAGTTATTTGCCAGCTGTCCAGTGCAGCCTTCCAGTGTTGACCTGCTTGGCTGAAGTCACTTTGAAACACTTAGAAACCCTGAACAAATATCCTGTATCCTGTATCCTGAACACTATTATACAATTTTCATCCATCTTTTGCACTAAATCATTATTAATCTAATAGACTAAGAGAGAGATTATTAGCAATACAGGAGGTAATAGTGTTCGATCACAAAAGGATTTTACTTGTCAGAAATGAATTTTTTCAGAAATTGGTGCAGCTTGTATTGTTACACTATGGGGCCAAAAGGACTGCTGACCATCACACCCATGCTTTTTTAATATCTCATTCCAGATTCATCCCTCCCTTTGCTGTTATAATAACCTCCACTCTTCTAGGAAGGCTTCCCATTAAATTTTGGATTGTGGCTGTGGGGATTTTTAATTCAGCCACAATAACTTTGGCACTGATATTCAGTGGGGAGCCCTAAGGTGCAGTCTGCGTTTCAGTTTATCCCGAAGGTGTTCAGTGGGGTTAAGATCAGAGATCTGTGCAGAACACTCAAGTACCATGTTTTCATGCACAATGCACAAGGGCATTCAAATGCTGGAGCATGTCTGTGCCTCTTAGTTCCAGTGAAGGGCTTCCAACTTTGTGGCAAAAGTTTGGGGAAGAACCACATATAGGTGTGATGGTCCACATTTTTTTAGCCATGTAGTGTATTTTATAATCCAGTCCTATGATTAAGAGCTCCTGAAATTTTTCAGTCATGTGAAGACGCTTGAATCTAATGTGTTAGCTGAGCCAATACGATGTTTTGTAACTCACATTATTAATAACTTCCTGAGGAATTTATAACTGCTTTGACCTTACTGAAGGTAGTTCGGTATCTTAAAACCAAACTGTCAGTTATAATCATCTAATTCCACATCCTCGATCTGGAATACTATTTGGAAAAATTGGCACACTATATTTAATTATAATATGCGGTTCGAAATAAATCTGACACACACTGTGAACGTTATGGAGCTGGATCTGTGATTGCGGTTTCGGAATGATGTCATTTAATGAGCGTCTCCATACATCTCTCAGGCAAGCAGTAATATGTGTAAGGGCATATGTTCTCCTGACACCGTAACCTCATCCAAACTTATGCAGCATATGTTACGTTTAGAAAATGTGCCACTGACATATTAAGCTGTGGTTCAATTGACATCAGTTGCTTTTCCCCAAGAAATCACTAATAAGGAGTTTCCTAAGGCTGGCTTTTGGGTCGGCCACATGAACCAGTCTCCTCTGTGCAGTCCACCACAAACACTGATTAAAGAGCTTTGGCTAAAGTAGATTTATAACACATGTCTTATACACACGTTTTCTCGTTTGTTTATAGTATATCATATAATTTCACTTGACTTTCCGAATGAATCCTCAGATTGACAGGTGGGTCTTTTCCTTTGTGACTGGACAAAACCTTGATTCTTTACTTCCCTTCTAAAACATCTGCTGTATACTGATTTGCACTTGCTGCCAATTGGTTGGAGCATGTTTGCTTTTTTAAGGCTGTGGCAAGAAAAAGGGGGCCAGCTAAGGCTTGTGTATGTGTGTTGTTGTTTTCATATGGATTTCCTTCAGGAAAACAAGCATACACAGAAACACAGGCTCCGAGAGCCACGAGCTTCCTGTTGGCAGCGTTTAGTCTTGTTTTTAGATACACTGCTGCCTGCTTGTTCGACTCCTTAGTGAATCTCAGCGACTGCTTTTAAATTAATCTCAGTTGTATACACATTGGAGGCTGATGTTCCTATGCAGGACATGCTATACTAATGGCATTAAAATGATGGGAAGTGGTGGGAGTAAAGCACAAGGGGTAAAGGCATGTAAGTAATATGAATACATATTATGTGTTCGGAACAGATACAAATACAAACAAGAATAAGTGTACTATTCTGTTTTTCCCACCAAGAACATTTATTTTTCTGGCATTTGAGGGTTCAGGGCCTTGCTCAGGAGCTCAGCAGTGGCAGCTTTGTGGACCTGGGATTCAAACTCACAGCTTTCCGATCAGTAGTCCACCTTAACCACTAAACCACATGTCCAGATATGACTATAGGAGAGCATCATCCTGTAGATTGGGATTCTACAGGAAACAAAAACATTTTTTAATTAAAAAGCTAGTTTAAAATGATATAGAATAGACAAATAAGACTAATAACAATTCCTCAAACACTTTAGACCAATTATGATGTAGATTGACCAGACTATTAAGACAGTACTGCATTATTTTTCTCGCCAAGAAAAAAATAACTTCCTGTTTTGGCTTTGGTTTAAATCTGAGGACAGATACAAATAGTTGTATTGTGTTACACCCCAAATGGAGCCTTGGCTCTGTTGTTGTAAACTGCATTATGTACATAATTGTGTGTGCGTGTGTTCATCTGTATGGGTCTAGGCTTAATCTTTTAACAGTTAGGCACCCCATTAACTGTTAAAGAAATTCACAAAACACTTTGATTGACTTCTACTTAAAATTAGGCTCATTATTTAAATAAATAAATGATTAATTTTTTAATTAATGTTTCTCATCACTGGCCTCCCTTCACAGACCCCTGGGGTTTCCCAGACCCCACTTTGAGAACTTGGGCTCTTGGCTATTATGTATTGCAGTAGAGAGTGTTAGATTTATAAAGGGATTAATTATTTTCATGCTGTGACAGTAAAACCTGTAAGTGACCCTAGTTCAGTGAAGTGCTTTGTTTTTTTATATACAAGCTTCACATTGATTTCTTAAGGCAGAGGAGTCAAGCTCAGGCTAATTAAATGAAACGAGGACAGGAGTGCCAGCACTCTTTACAAAGCTGCTCCTGATCCACTCTTATTGTTGACTGCTTGCCAATTAGCCCCTATTCAGAATGCCCACTAGGAGGGTGGAAACTGCTAGACCGCATGAATCCAGCGGAGAATTGTTAGTCAACACATCTGCCTTCCAATAGCTTTAGAGGGACTTTTAATTTGCTGAGTCACAGTGTACTGTAGGGCAGAGGTCTGATTTACTTAAACCCTCACACACCTTTCATACACACAGCAGAGCAGAGGAGGAGCCAGATTGTGGATTGTGCCGGATGTGAGCTCTCTTCACTTTCTCCACCGTACAGTAAAGAGTCTGCTCACATGTATCATACCATAGCTGGAGCTTGACTGGCACATAGACAAGGTCACTTGTAGTCTCACTGTTGTAGAATTGCGCCACTGTCAATATTTGATCTATGAAATGGCCTAAAAAAAGCAATGCTCTCTTGCTTTGAACTATTTAACTTTCTCCCATTACACACAAAAGGTCTATTCAGTCTTGAAATCAAAGAATGTTTAAAAAATGTCTCATTTTAGGTTGATTACTTCATACCTGCATGTTCTCTAGAGAATATCCATATGGATTTGATGGGTTTTTCTGAAATCTGACCTGGAAAGCTAGTAAGATTCCTACTTTTCTCACTATGTATCTGATGAAGGCCAAATGCTGTGTGTGCAGAGAATGTGCTGTCTGTATTTGTGCTAGCCTGCCAGTGTGTGTATGAAGGGCACGTCCTCGACACTGTTGCCTCCTTCTCAGTAAGGAGAGTGAAAAAGAAAACATGTGGACCAGCTTGAGTTCAAGACCTCTACATGCTCATACCAACCCCCTCAGATCTATTTCTTTTCCACTCTCTCTCTTCTTCGTCTACTTTTACTTCTTACCATGTTCCAGGTGCTGGTGATTTTCCACAGCATTTTATGACCTGTTCAAGTGGTCTGTCAGAAGACTTCAGTGCTTCTGGCCTAAATTTTATTTTAGCATATGAGACTGAAACAATTAGTGTGCAGGAGTGGCTAGAAATGTGGCTTGCTACTGCTGTTAACAGCCTATATCTGATTTATACAAATACATTCTATGCAGAACAAAATGCATCTTGTCCGTAATCATCGGTGTTGAGCTGATGATTATGAATTGACTTTTCCATCTATTATTTACAGAATATCTGATGCTAATACAGTCATGTCAACAAAGATATTCTGCAAATGAAGTGTTGAAAATGTAGTCTGCTATACTGCCCTATATATCATGCCATTCTTAAGAGGTTGGTCATAATTTATTAATAGAGCGTAAATTGAGTGTACGTGTCCTTTTTTTGTAGGTGTTCCAGGATCTGGGTATGTGTGTGTTGGCTGGAGCAGCTGAAGGCTACAACGTCTGCCTGTTTGCGTATGGACAGACGGGCTCAGGGAAAACCTACACCATGATGGGCAATCCAGTGAGTAACACAAGTGCAGGCTTTGCTTAGTACACAACTCTGTGTACTTGCATGAATGTAATCACTTCAGCTCTTCTTTCTAATGCAGGATTCTCTTGGATTGACACCAAGGATTTGTCAAGTAAGTTTCGGGGTTAAATTTGATATGTAATATTTTACAATCATCACTTTCAGAGGATATTCACCATGTCTTCCCATTATTTCAGGGGCTGTTTCGATCTGGTATAGACTCTCCTGATGGACAGACCTGCAGGGTTGAAGTTAGGTAAGAAAGCACTGCACACATGTAGTATAAGTTTGGGTATTTGTCACCTATGTATGACCCAGACTTGGGCTAAGCACTCTTTGTTAATGTTGTAATTAGTTTTCCCTCCCTCTCCTTCTCCAGTTTCTTAGAGATCTACAACGAGCGAGTACGTGATCTGCTGAGAGGGGCAGACCAGAAAAAGCCAGTGGCCCTGCGTGTGAGGGAGCACCCAGAAAAAGGACCGTATGTGCAGGGTGAGAGTTCTCTAAAAAAACAGATATTTAGATTTAAAGTTGAATAGGAATTAGATTCATTTTGTTAACAGAACTTAAACTGAACAACAGACTACAAACCACCACGTTCTGTTTACTACTGGTATAATTAAAGAGCAGTGCTTTGGCTCAGCTTCAATTTCCTCAAGCCTTTTTTGCCCCGTGTCCAACATCCAGTCATTGTGTATATCACAGAAAGCCTCGAACAGCAAAGGAAATGACCTCACTTTCCTGTGGCTGTAAAAATCCCAGAGGAATACACATACAGTCTGCAGCAATCTCTCTCTCTCTCTCTCTCTTTGTCTGTCTCTCTCTCTCTCTCTCTCTCTCTCTCTCTTTCTGGGGATTTCTGGGAAAAAATGTTGCAGAAAGATTATTATGATCAGATTTACACAAGTTCTGCTTTCTATGTTTAAAGATCCTAATCCCAGTCTTTACAATGCAATTGATTATAACTGCCAGTGGTAGGGCTTGTGAGTACACAATATACTACATAGTTGTGAAATAGTTCTTTCTACTGAAAAGCTCTTGATCAGTATCTTCAAGATTGACTGATCAACTGATTAGATAACTGCATAAATGTTCTGGTGTTCCTCATAAAGTAGATGGTGTGTGTGTGTGTGTTTGTGTGTGTTGTTATTTCTTCACATTCTGTTATTGTAGATATAATATATAATTATATTACGTCACCTCTTCATGTAAAAGTAATCCAATCCAAATAGGGCTTTAGCTGCTATTACTCACTCTTTAATTAAATGACTGCACAGATTCCTAAATGAAGTGCTTCTCATTAACCGAGGACTGTATTTCAAAGTAGATTAAAGTTGTCTTTTGTATAAACAGGAAGATTAAGATGTTTAAATACCATGTGTGTGTTCCAGGTCTTACTCAGCATGTGGTAGAGGACTACAAGCAGGCAGCAGATCTGCTGGAAGTGGGCATCGCTAACCGCATCACAGCAGCCACACATGTTCATGATGCTAGCAGCCGATCACATGCCATTTTCAGCATCCAGTACACACAGGTCTTAATCCCATAATCTGTTTAACTTCAGTTAAACTAGTTTCCATTTTAGCAAGTTATGGTTGGTTTTGAGACTAGTTAGACTTTCTGTCACAGTAAAAATGATGCCAATAGTCTTATGCTGCTGTTCCACTGGAAATGGAAATTGCTGATTGCTGAAAACAATGCTGGACTTTTTGTTTTGCTTTGTTTGCTGCAAAAAAACTGCTATTTGTCATGACTGGTGCTTTGTCAGTATTGAATGTCAAAAGAAAAAAATAAGCAAATAAATCACCAAAACTATGAGAACACTCTATGGGTCAATATCAATAAATACAACAACCATGTAAATGGGATCACAGTTGGGGGGGGAGTAAATTATTAATATTATTGATTTAACTGATATGTGAATAAACTATAAGTAAATGGTCTTAATATTTGTATTTGGCTTTCAAACTCACACTTTGAAATATGAATTGCACTTACCTAATGTTTTGTTCTTTTCTAGGCAATACTAGAGAATAATCTTCCATCTGAAATAGTGAGCAAGATCAACCTAGTGGACCTGGCTGGCAGGTTGGTGATTTATTTATTTATTTATTTTAATCTACCAGCTATTTTCTGACATTCTTTACACAACTCTGACTACGATCAGGGTGCCCTCTAGTGGAGCTGCTTGGTTATTTCACACTCCTACTTTTTTGTGCTTGTTGTCCATCAGTGAAAGAGCAGACCCTAATTACTGCCGAGACCGGATTACCGAAGGAGCCAACATCAACAAGTCTCTAGTTACTCTGGGAATCGTCATATCTGCCCTCGGTATGGGAAATTCGAGCAGTTTTCTTTTCAGTACTCTTCTGTCTGTTATCGTTTGATGTCTTTTCTCTGACGTCTCCTAGCTCAGAACTCTCAGATGTGCAGCAGCAGTCAGAGCATTAACAGCATGTTGAGTGAAGGTGAGGTCAGCACGGTCGGCAGTCAGTCCAGCTCCATGTCCAGCAGCAGCCGCAGACACTGCTACATCCCCTACAGAGATTCCGTCCTCACCTGGCTTCTCAAAGATAGCCTGGGTGGCAACTCCAAGACCATAATGATTGCAAGTAAGTCCGTTTATGGGTAATAATCATTTATTACACATTATTATACCACAGCATTGTTGCATGCTTGAATCTTATTAGTGTTTCTTTTCGTTGCAGTTGTAATTTCAAGCACAGGTTTATATTAATTCTAAAACATTACCATTTCTATAGTAACAGGTCATGCACAGGAGCTTGAATTGCTGATGATATATAAGATCTTATATGTATGTATGTGATCTGTATAAGGCAAGAGTATTGTACAGGTGATATTGTATTGCTTTATTAATACTTCTGTAAGATTCAGCAAGATTTCTGCCATGGTTGAGTCTTTGAGCAGAGGACTTTTTGGTTTGTTAATAACATGAAAAGCTGCTTTTTTTGTCTTTTAAGAAAAAAAGAAGAAAAATAGAGAGGCTGATTAGGAAACGTTTATATCTGCTACTTTAGAAGTGATAACAGGAGGTTATTTGTCTCAAGGACATTCTACAACAATAAATGTAACTCTAAAGTGTTGAAAATGCAGGTTGTTCATTTATAAATAAATAATTAATAAATGGTTGTCTTAGAGGTTAGCTAGTTTACCTGACACCTTCATGGTTGGGGGTTCAGTTCTTGCTTCTCCCCTGTGTGGCCAGGGTTTGCTTGTTCTTCCTGTTCTTCCTCCAGTTACTCTGGTTTCCTCCCCCAGTCCAAAGACATGCGCTGTAGGCTGATGGGCATTTCTAAATCCTCCGTAGTGTGGGAATGGGTGTGAGGGTGTGTGTGAGATTCATCCTGGGTGTCCCCTGCCTTGTGCCCTGAGTCCCCTGAGATAGACTCCAGATCCTTCATAGGATAAGCGCTAGAGAAAATGGATTGATTGATAATTGGCAAATACAATATTTTAGGACTTGTGGTAAATAATCAACTCATCACAGGATATTTTATTACAACAGCAAGTAATTTTCAGATTTTGCCTATTTGTCTTTCTTTCTCATTCCTACAGCAATCTCACCATCTTGCAGCAGCTACAATGAGACTCTCAGCACTCTCCGCTATGCGGCTCACGCCAAGAACATTGTCAACAAGCCAAGAGTCAACGAGGTGTGCTTACAAATGAGTGTTTCTACCATTGTATGACTACTACCATTCATGGATGCTGATTAAAAATGATCTTTATTCACTGTTCTGTTTTATTCTCAGGATGCCAGTGTGAGGCTGATCAGGGAACTTCGTGAAGAGATCGATCGACTGAAGAGCATGCTGCTGAGCTACTCTATGGTAATTAACTTCCCTTTGCAAATGCTCCCTGGAATAGATAAGAAAAGTAATAACTCATACAGACATTGTTTTTGCTGATTGCTTGCAGCAGAGAAACCCCAGCCCATCTCTGAGTGATGAGAGAGACAGCAGCCTTTCAGACATAGTCCTGCAGAATGAACTCAAGGTTTTTAATATGATTAAATATTATATGACATATTAAAAGACAATATTAAAAACATCTGCTTGTACTTTTAGGCCCAACATTATAATAATCTCTGAAACCCTCTCTCACCTCCAGGTAGAACAGCTTACTAAAGACTGGTCTGAGAGTTGGCGGGATAAGCGAGCTCTTCTGGAGCAGTACAGTGTAGACATTAACCAGGACAAAGCAGGAGTTCAGATCCATTCTCTCCGACCGCACCTCATCTCGCTGGAGCCGGACGTCCTAAGCACAGGAGTCACAATATACCACCTTCGGGTACGGACCTTCCTGCTGCTCATTTTCTCTTCATTTCAGGCTCATGAGATTGGACCTGTCTAACATTCGCATATTTTTTTAATCATCTTTGCTATATTTAAATATTCTTCTTTCTAACTAATGACTCTTTCTTTTGTTCATATTCTCCTTTTCTCATCTTTTTTTCTTACTCTTGCTCTCTCTACAAAATTCTTTGAGATGCCTGCCACAGTCAGGTAAAGCAGCTCTGCTTGTCTGCACCAGCTTATTTCCTTCTTCAAATTTCCTTTCTGCTGTTAAGTGTATGGATGAGATGAGGTAAAGTTTAGTGTTTATTTCAGAGGCTTGGGGACCATTTTGTAGATTTTATCAAGCTCAGGGTCACTGTAAAAGTTCTGCAGTGGTCAGTGTGTGTAAAGCCAAAATACCTCTGGGGAATCCTTAGAGCCTCTATGTGCAATCCAGCAGCAAAGCCCTTTTGGGGATTTAAGTACCCTTAATTATCCAAGGAACTCTTAACAAAGTGTGTGGATTAAACTTATAAACTCCAAGATATTTGTAATTATTTTCTTATTAATACCTAGCTATTTAAAATGAACCTAAACTATCTTGGGATGTGGTGCACTCTTAAAATGTTCTTGAAGCATTACTGAACATTTCGCTAGCTAATTAAGGATCCTTAGCCTCCTAAGCAGTTCCTTTTTGAAAAGGAAACCATAAAAATCCTCCTGCATGCCAATACCAGGGTGTGTGTTAAGACATGTATTAGTAATAGGCACAGCCAACATTCTTCTTTGATATAATATTTAATGTTGTGCTTGTTAACTCTCCTCCCTCTGTGTGCTGCAGGAAGGAATCACTAGAATTGGACCTCAGGATCCAAATGAGGAAGAACCCCATATTGGTAACTATTTTCATATCCCTACAGACAAATATGTGACTAAATGATTTTTACTGTAATAGCATCTAATTATGAAAAGAGGACCACTTTGTGTATAATCGGTTGCTTTGTAATATGTCTTAGTCATGCCAGAGGGTTCTGTTTGTGAAATTGAGAATCAGAATGGAGTTGTAATCCTCAAACCCCAAGCACACACTGCCTGCATGGTCAACAACAGAGAGGTCACTGAACCCTGTCGACTTGCACAAGGTAAACGCAAAACATGAGTACTTGTTTACACACACACATTTCGGGCCTGTTGGAATAGAAGTGTTATAAAATGACTGACATCTGGGTGTGGCAATATTCCACAATGGAGTATATGAATGCATAAGTATTAGTGCTGAGTCTATAATGAACTCTGACCTGTTAGTTCCTCAGGAGCTCTTGGTTGTACGATTGCATGTGAATATAAACTGTTGAAGAAAGGACATTATCAACATTTACATCATTTACTGCCCAGTGTCAACCAAATGAGGATGGGTTCCCTTTTGAGCCTGGTTCCTCTCAAGGTTTCTTTGTCATATTATCTTGGGAAGATTTTTCCTTGCCACCTTTGCCTCAGGCTCGCTCATTAGGGATAAATGTTAGAGATAAACAGTAACTTAACTATATATTTTTTTTATTCTATGTTTCTATACTTCTGTAAAGCTGCTTTGAGACAATGTCCATTGTTAAAATCGTTCCACCAATAAATTGAATTGAATAATTGATTTTGGCCATCTGCTTGTTTTAGGTACAGTGATAACTTTAGCAGGACGTCACAAGTTCCGCTTTAACCACCCTGCAGAGGCAGCAGCCCTGAGGGAGAGGAGACGTGTAAGTTTGCATACTACATACATTCTGTCTACATGAGATTTAATATAAAGTGCGTTTAAGATCAGAGCTCTATCTGCATGTCATTTCAGATCACTTCATGTGCTTTCTATCATTACATAAAACTTGTAGAACATTCAAAATTGATAATTATATATTCTCAAATCATGTTTTTTTTTACAGATCATTGAAGGCGGTTCACTTTTCAGCTCATCTGAGCTTAACACTCTGACGCCAATCTCAAGGTGAAAACTTTTGTCCTGTGGTTTATATTTGTTGTGCCAGTACCTGGAAATGTTGAACTGATAATGAGATCTCTAGAGCATTATTATCTTGTTTTTGCTGGATTGACTTCAGGTTACTTGGTTACTGAAAGACGCTAAATGTAGACGAAGCTCATTTACCAAACCACTCGACTACTTGTTCTAGATTTCAGTGTTCTGATGCGGAAGCATTTGCATCTCTTTATATCTGTGTGTGTACAGGCCAGAGGAAGTAGGCAGTCAGGAAGCCAGTGACAGGTTAGCTCCCTGGCAGAGGCTGGAGGAGCATCAGCACTACGTGGAATGTCTGCGTGAGGAGATCCTGGTGGAACAGAGAAGAGCTGAGAAAGATTTGGAGAGAGAGCAGGCCCATCTTCGAAAGCAACGCTCTGAGAGTGAGTTATTTGCTTAATTATTTGTGTACAAAAGCTTGAAGGCAAGGCAAATTGCTGCAATATATGTACGTTAATTTACATATTTAAACTTAGTGTACAGTGGGGTAGGAAAGTCTGAAAGTATTAGTGAAAATGCTACTGTTTAACTTTCTTTACTAACTTAATGCATGATTTTAAGTACAAATGATATTATCAGTAATACTGTGAATACTGTGAGTAAAAGAAGTATAATCTTTGATTTTAAAATAATTGTTTTTCCTAGTATTTTTTTTTGTATTTGAGACCTTGTGGATCCTTCATAGGTCAGCCCTCTGGAGCACATGCTTCAGTGGAAGATATAAGACTCAAGAAAATTCTGATTTGGTTCAAAGGAATTAAAATGGTCAAAACAAATTTGCTTGCATTAAAAAAAGTGACCGAGAAACAGTGCAGATGTTCAAGATCAGTTCTAGATCAGTTTTAAATGGAAAAATTCCTGGTTTCAGTGTGCTCTCAGAGCTCACTGTGTAGAATCCACCCACTTTTTTCCATTTCTAAAAAAATCTCTTATTTTTTCTTTATATATTCTTTATAAATTACAAACGCATCTCCAGCTTTTTATTAAGAGAGATCTTGTCATTAGTGCAGCTATTTTACAGAAAGAAATGAAGCTAAATGATTTTATTGCTCCAAAGTGCATATTAGATTTCATTTATATTTACTGTGTTTAGCAGAGCTTTATCCAGAGCGATACAGAAGTGCTTTGTAGTCATGCTTAATGACTACATTAATATTGTAACTGTGCCTCTTGTGTGTTTTACAGTCCAGCAGTGGATATTGCAGGAAAAGCAGCGTCTTGCTGCCATCAGGGAGAAGGGAACACTTGACTCAGGGGTCCAGACGGATATCATTCCACTGCCTGTGCTGGCTGACGTTAATGAGAATGAGAGCAGCAGGGAAACAGTTCGTCCATCACTAATTGTGGGTGATAGGAAACGGGTGGTGCAAGAAGAGCTCCTTAAGCACCATGCGCTCAGAAGAAATGAGAATCGCATTCGCCGCAAAAGACTGCGCTACCAGCTGGAAAGAATCGCTCGCAAGCGACACCTGCTAGAAGCAAAGCAAGAGCTTCAAAGACTGGAGACTGCTCTTTCACTCGGGGTTGATTCACCCCAGTCCCCTGATCTTGGGTCTCCTTCAAAGCGAAGAGAACGTCCAATGGTCTTGAGAAGGCATTCTTTTTCTGTTGACCTTTTGTCTCGACTTTACCCTCAACATACGCCCATTTTCAGGTCAGTAAGAGTCACTTTATTTGGTTCTGTTAAGAGATGTTCTATCAAAATCAGTATAATACAACATTTGATAAATAAATCATTCAGAAAGCAAACTTCTAAACATAAATCAATTTTTTCTTTTAACAGCCAGTTTCTTAGGAGGAACCGATTATCTGAATCAACGTCGTCTCTCTCTAGGGCTAGCTTTCCTAGAAAATGGGTGTCTGATGAATGTCTACCAGGCAAAACTAGAGGCCGCTCTAATACTATGCCCTCAAGATGTAGTCAAGGGACTTCAAGTAGGACAGGCTCCTCTGAGAACATCAAAATGTCAGTGAAGGAAAACTTACCATCTGAAGGAATGACTGACAGAAAAGCTCTTTCATCTCCACTTCAATCATCCATCTGGAATCATAACATATCTGTAAAAACTACAGTGGATTCAGATACTAGAGATAGTAAGAATGTGCTTCCGATAATAAAGCAATCAAGTAAACAAAAAAACTCCCCTAAGGGAGGAAAGAGTTCACCCCATGAAGGAAACAAGGGCTTGGAGTCAATCCGCAAAGCTCTATCTCGATCAGTTGGCTTCGGAATAAAGATGGCTTTGTCACGGGTTTTCCGCAAACCTCCTTTAGGGTCACGAGGTGGCAGAAGTGCTAAGTCTACGAGCAGAGTAAAAACTCAGTTTGCTGTGGATGGAAAGAAAGACAAAAATGTAGGAGACATGGTGACAAAGCAGCCACATTCTCCTATTAAATCAACAGTGTCTTGTAATGGTTTAGACCAGCTCATTTCATCAAAAGAGAAGAAGCAGGGACGCTGGCATAGTGCAGAGACCCTTACTAAAAAGACCAGAAGATGGGTCAAGATACGACAGGATCTGACTGACTGGGTAGAAAATACTGGTAATGAAGTTCCTGATGACTCTTCAGACTGTGACAGTCTTTTCTCAGTGGACTCCCTTTCATCAGCTTATGCCATTGCCTTGGCAGAGCAGCTTCAGCAAGAGGACTCTGAGGCAGAGAGTGAGGACAGTCAAATGTCCAAGGACTCACTTGTCAAGGAAAGTAGTGGGAGCACTGATCCAAAGCCAGCACTGAAGCTCAGCCACTCTATTTGTCATACTTTCCTTTCATTACCTAATCCACAATCAACAACAGGTAGAGAGAGAACAGAATCCAAAGAAATGCCTGAGGAGCTTTTCAGGAGTCAAAAGGTAACAAGACAAGTACTAAATGAATCTTCACACTTATTACATATAACATCTGATTCCTGGTACCCCAGTGATGTCAGTGTCAGAGAAACAGAAGCTTTCCTCACACTTACAGATGCATGGTCATCCACCGATGCAGCAGATAGTCCTAGGATCCTTGGGGCCTCAGAGACCTCGTTGAAACGATGCATACTCTCAGAGACGATTAGCAGCCAAAGCCAGGCTAGTCTAGATCTGTCTGGTGTAACAACTGGCTCCAAATGCCAAATTTCACCCTGTTTTGATTCTACCCAGGGTAAAGATGCGACAATTAAGGAAAGAAGTCACATATCCTCTGAAGGGGAAACGGTTTTGGACTATTTTTTGAGTGATCGTTCCTCTACCTCCTGTTCTACACCTGAATGCACATTATTGCAAGAAAGTAATGGGCAGTTGAGTAACGTAGAGACACTGAGCATTTCTGGAAAGGCTTCCATCACACAGGACACAATGAACAATGACACATTATGTGCAAGTAAACCACCACCGCCATCAGAATTAGCACCATTAAATGATGCAGTGAATGACGTTGATATGTTGGCAGTCAGTGCACCTTTCCAAGACAGTGCTGTTCTGAATGGATGCTTCCCAGTTAAATCCCCTAATAAGGACTTAAAAAGCAATTCTACAAAACAAACAGAACTTATCCTAATAAGTTATAAGAGTGATCTCACCAAAAGCTTTGTAGCACAAAATAACTTAGAATCAAAAACACATTCTGAATACAGATGCATTGCAGAAACACCCTCAGAATGTGATAGACAAACACATCTAGAACTCCAGCATTCTCATAGTTCATGTCAATCAGAAGAAACTTTGAAAAGCAGTAATAAGCAAAATTCAATATGTTCCAGTAACTTCCAGTTCCAGTTCCAGGAACTCCATCAATCAGCATTACATAGTTTGAAAATTGAAAATGATTTTCAGTGTGAGCCACAAAGCATACTGCTTAACCATGATGAAAGGAAGGTGAGTGATGAAAAGTCGTTGGTGCAGCATCAGATTCAGTGCACAGAGAAATATTCAGAGAGCTATCCTGCAAAAAATATGAAAGATGACTCTTTTGAAATGAACATGTCAGACAAGTCAGTCAGTGCCAACAAAGTGTCTGATTCTTGTGATGCTGTGATGCTAGAGCATGAATCCTCTAACCTACACTCAAGAAAAAGAAGCAAAGATTCTCAAGATGATTTAACAGGTCATTTGAAAACCCCAAAGAGAAGCTGTGTTGAGTCCCTTGTTCCAGATGATTCTGCTGTAAATGATGTACCATTCAAGTTTAATGACAGTTCTAACCTCACCAGAGAAAACTCAACAGGCAAACTGTTACAAGTAGAAAAGGAGATAATGGACAGTTTGTCTCAAACGTTTCAGCAAGATTCTATAACTGCATCTATGGACACTTATATCAACATTTACCAAAACAACAACAATAATCCTGCTGCCAGCTTTACATCTGAAGACAGACCTGTATCTACTGGGATAGAAGTGTCCACTGGGTGTCCAATGGGTATACACAATGTAAAATTTCCTTATGTTAAGCTTCTGGACAATGGACTGTTCCATAGCGATGCATTGCAAAGGATTGGCCTTGTAATAAATGACAAGATATCAGAAGTGGTGAAAGAACATCTGAAGATGTCACTGCAAGTGCATGGTGGTGAAGATATTGATGAAGAACCAGAGACAAACAGTGAAACCAATATTGGTGCTGTTAAGGAGAGTCAGAACAAGAATGAAATGACAGCTGAGGGTTCACACGGCAGTTCTCAGACATCTCCATGTGTGACTGAATATTCTGTTGATGACAGAGTGGATGTGGATAACATAGACGACTGTGTGAGAGACAAATATTTAGTAAAAAATCCTTCTGAGAAAGAAATCGTATTAGACCAGCAAGGAGTTGGATTCCTTTGCAAGTGTCCATCTTTGTTGGTAAAGAACGTCAGTACAGAAATAGAAAATTCAGAAAATTATACTACATGTGGACCTGTGCCACAAGATTTGAAAATAAGCTTACCAGAAGCAAACACAGTCCTATTTGAGGGACCAACTGATAATCATCCAGAATCATTAATTAGCAGCCATTCAAATGATTTAATCGATGAAGTGATCAGCGAAAGTAACACGACTATTCCACTGACCTTGATATCTACGTGTAAACAAAACCCTGAAGTAATTTCATCTTCTGAATATGTCACTGTCTCTGAGGAACATGACCAGAACATTGTGATGAAAACAGAGACTATACCAATCAATAAATCTGCTACAGGACCAACTGTAAGGGCTGAAGACAACAGATTTAATCTTCCATCACAAACACAACGCAAGCCAGGTATCTATCCTGAAGTAAACAGCATTTCAGGAGTCTCAAAAGATAGTTGTGATGCTAGAGTCTCCACTTGTTGCTCAGATGCAGTGGTGGACAATGTTGCCTTAGACATGCTTAAAGAGACAGTGAAGACTGAGGAAGCAAGTAAAGTATATGTGGCAGCTAAATTTCAGCAGGTGGTGGAGGTAAACACTGTTGCAGATCTTGACACTGAGGCCACAATTCAAATTCAGATGAAGAATGAAGACTCGTTTTATTCAGATGGAGCTGAAAATGTTGATGGCATTGATTCTAGACCGCTTAGAAAACCAGCCAACCAAGAATGTGCTGGAGCAAAACAGGATTTTAGCACACAAGAACAGCTTCATGTTGGACAGAACACAAATAGTTTAAATGAAGCAAAAGATAAAATCATGGACCTCAAAAACCATAATTGCTTGGGGAATCTACATAAAGAGACCACAGTTTCTAAATGTTTCAAAGCTCTGGTGCTTAGTACTTCAGAGCTACAGAGAGACAATCAAACACAAATCATCCAGAGTGCCATTATGAGTGAAAAGCCATCTAACTGTTTTCAAGAAGAAGACCAATCACTGTGTAAAGAGAACCAAATGCGGCACAGAAGCAAAATTCAGGAACAGTGTGTGAATATTCAAAAAGAAAGGAAAGATTCAGACCAACTGCAATGTCATGACTTACATATCATTTCTAAGTCTGTACAAAGACCAGAGCAGAGAGACATGACAGAGGTGGATAAACCGGAGCTTACATTTTCAGCATCAAGGTCATTAAATGCAAAGGAACATCATCAAGTTAATATTGAATCTACTGATAAAACTAATGGAGGGAAACAACATGCAACAATAAATGGTTCAAGACTTGTATTTTCTAGGACTAATGAAGAGCGACAGAAAGTAAAGCCGAAGAGATACAGGAAAGCTCATTTTACAGCCCCTCTAAGTTCATCGACTGACTCAACACCTGATTCATCCTTAGATGAGATAATTAAATGCAGAGTACATAAATGTGGTATTGCCACTCCAGTCATACCTGGCACACCTGCTCTTGTAAGAACAAAGACAGAAAATAGAAATAGCTCATCTGATGACTTAAGTACATCTCTGTCTTTACAAATGAATACAGGATCACTAGAATCAAATTCCAGTCATAATCAGTCTTATGGGCCTGGCTCAAATAATCCATACACTTACATCAGAGATGTTACCACTGTTGAAGCAGAGGAAGTGAGGCAGAAAAAATATCATCTTACTCCAAAGCTATTTAAAAGGTTAAGTCAATCAAAGGATGATGAAACAGTTCATTTAACCAGAAGTAATTCTGCTCAACACATAACACATGAAAATAACCACGAAAAAGCAAATTCATTGGAGAATGATTCAATCCAAAATAGAGAACCTATTCTTCATTTTGGTTCAAGTGACATCAACCCCTTTGTTCATACCAGAAAAAAGGATCAGTTACTTAAAGCTGCATCCAAAAATCAGGCATTTGGAAGTGCAGTCAATATATCCAGCCAACATACCTCACTTGAAAGTTCTAGCAATGGTATAGCAAGATGCTGCAGTATGGACAATGGGTTAAATGTCCAGAATTCTCCTTTCAGTTCTCATCTAAGCACTTATGCAGTCCAAAAGGGGCTTTCTAGCACACTAAGTAGTGCTGAAGGTTCCAAAGAACAAATTTCTACAGAATCCAAGCTGAGGGAAGCCTTTCATACCCCAGTTGTTTGTAACAAGAAGATCTTAACAGCTTCAGGCAGTGACTCTTGCAATGATACCTTAGACTTAGCCAGTAGCTCAGGCCAGGTAGATGAAATAGTGCTGGTCTACTCTTCTGAACATGAAAGTCAGGACAGTAAGCAAGATTCAAGAAAATGTGACCATGGAACCCAGACAGTTAAGTTTTATGAGGAATTGGAGAAGAAATGCAGACACAAGAGGAGCAGTACCCAAGTCCCTGTGTCTAGACAGGCACAAGGAACATCAACCACATGGACAAGTCTACAGAATATGTCTGAACATCTTTCTGAGTTGATTGTCAGCACGTCTGATCTTCTGGGAAACATTCAGTGTATGAGAACAGGGGAAAGTTCTGTGAAAAAAGGGTCTCCATTAAAACCTTGTAGTAAAGTTTCAAAGATACGATCTGACAAATATGGCAAGAGTGATGGCTCCACCCAAACTGCCACAGATGTTGGGATTCAGACTGAGGACAGTGCACTACTAATGAAACAGGACAAAGTTCTCCAGAGTACCTCACCCATACAAAACCCCAAATCTCATGAGGTCAATGTGATCGTCAAAGTTATCGGCTCTGAAGTTTGCAATGTACCAAAGCCAGAATGTGTCATCAAATCTATTAGAGATCAAGATGAAAGCAGGCAGACCTTTGAAACTATTAAAAGTATGCCTGACTTGCGACCTTCAGGCACACATCCATCTGAGCAGTTTGGTGGAAAGTTGGACACTGTAAAAATTCTCTCCTTAGAAACTGTCACACCAAATCAGCACCGTTACAATCCTGTCACCGTAGATCCTAAAGCTTCCAAAACTTTTGCAGTTTCTGCTCAGAAAAAATGCAGTTCTCAAATGTTAGCACAGTACAATCAAACACATCAGCAAATGAAGCCAAAGAATTACCCTGATAAAAAGGTGCTGCTTATAGACCGTGCCTCTTCACCTATTCTCACTGTGGATGTGTCACGATTACAAAAAAGGAAAATCAAATCTGGTACAATCCACACCCCCACTGAGATGCTCTCAAAAACTACCAGAAATCCACCTGAAAACAAACCAGTGTCCACCAATAAACCTGCGACACAGTATCAAAGAGATTATTTTTACACATATCAAACTGAAAACAAATCAGTGTCTTCCATGTCTCTTGAGAACCTAAGTAACCACAGTTGTGTAAATGCAGATGAATACTCCACAGACGCCTCATCCAGCAGGTATTCACAAATTGGAAGAAAGAAACCCTCTCATGGAGTGCAAAGCAAAGTAACAAGCCAAGCCATTTTGTCCAGTCCCCTATCCCACAGTCACTCTTCCTCTGTTAAACACAGGCAACCTGTAGACTTGAGCCAAAACACATTACCATCTTCAACACCTATTAATCATAGCCACAGAAGCAGCATACAGGAATATAAACACAGAGTCTATAAAGAAATGAGCTGCTGGAGTGATCTGAGCAAAGACATTTTCCAATACCAAGAGGAAGACAGCGTGTCTTTGGCTCCGAGTGACTGCAATACAGACGTCCTGGTCAGCGTCAACCCACTAGCTGAAACCAGCCCACCCCAAGAGGACTATCGGATTCCTGAAAACCTGCCAATGCACAACAAGTTCACCAACTGGTCAGGCATCAGTCAGCAGCCACCAGCCAGGCTCGCTAATCAAAACAATCCAGCTGAGAAGAAATCCCCAGATATTAACACACATAATCTCCAGCTACATTCAGCAGAGTCAGAGAGCCTCAGGTATAGATACAAAACAGGTCTCTCGGAATCGGCAGATAGACGGGCCAGAGAAATCGAGAGACTACGGAAGGAACGGGAGCAGGTTCTCGCTTCGATGCAATTAGATTTGAGTCCTCATCCACTCAGTGTAGAGCTCACAGAGGCCAAGTTGCACTATGGCTTGGGGAAGACAGACACTTTGCTGAAGATACTGAAGTCCAGTTCCAGGATAGAGTCTACCATCTCTACTAAACAGCAGCTGTATGACAGGTGAACGTTGCATGCTTGCAAACCTTGTTGATTTCTAAATGTAAAGAGATATAATACGCTATGCTATATTCAATACCTGCATATAGTGTTATTTTGCGTTTGTGCTTGCTCAGTTTTCCTCAGTTGAAATGGCCTATGAATTAGGAAATATGGCCAGAATGATATGTAGGGATGTGTTGAGTTTTCTAATAACAGCATCTCCCAAAGTGTTTTATTTCTCTTATACCACACCAATTTGTAACTCGGACCTATTCTAGATGTTTTAAAGAACATAATGCTGTATGTTTTATCAGTGTATAGTAATCTTTAATGTTAAATGTTTTAGAAACAAGTTCCTTACGGTTATTCCTTATAACAGCTATAAACAGACATTCCCTCTATTTCTTTTAAGGTAAATTAGACAAAATTGAAGCATATCATGTTACTAAGAAAGCTTTACAAACCTTTACAAAGCAAAGATTAGAAGCTTCTTCCAAAAATGTTAAAAGTTTCTTAAGAAAATAAACATTTCTTAAAAACAAACCTCATAAACAATTACAACAATTATACACATTTGTCTTAAACTCTTTAAGAGAGCAAGCGCATTAAAGTCTGTGATTTACCTTGGAGCTAATCTACTGTCTGAGCTGTGCTGTTGTCAACACCAGTCATAAACGATAATTCAGCAGGGCTAAGGTATAATCAGAATACTGCCTTTATTATTTTCTCAGGCACAGAAGGAGTATAGATGGTTTAAGGAAGGAGAGAGAAGATCGTCTTCAGATGTCCCGCCGAGCTCGAAGTCTCAGCCCCAGCAAGCATCCAAACTCAGCAACTAACATGACAGAACAGTCACAAAGAGCTGCGGCTCTACCCAGCCGGCAACGGGAATATCTGCAGCAGCTCCGCAAGGAAGTAGTGGAGATGAGCAGGTGATTGACTAAATCTATCTAATTACATTTTTATTACATATCTACTCTATGATTTCCTAAATAATTAAAATGAATCCAAATGACCTTTTGTAGGGTTCCCGATCCACCAAGAAGAGAGGGTCAGTATCCTACTGATATTGAACTCCTTCTACGTGACTACAGTCGTGCACGTGAGGAAGCGAAGACAGAGATTGCCAGAGCACGAGTGCGGCTGCGTGAGAGGACGGAGCAGGAGAAACGGAGATTAGAGCAGCAAGCTCTGTCACAGTCTGTAAAGGTGAGGTTAAAATACAACACGCAGACAAACTAATGTCAGTTTTGATGAAATCCATAAGATTTGGGACAGATGTACAAATATATACAAATACCACAATATGGAAATATTTTATATTTCTCCTCATTGCTTGTGTAGGATCATCTGAGGCTATGTACACGTGTCAGTAACAGTACCTTGTGCACTGGTTCCAACCTGAGTCTCTCTTCAGGACCTACTTCTGGCTACAACAGCAGTAATACAGCTCTACTGAAGGATGGTACATCACCATCTGTACAGGTCAGGAGAAAATATACAAAATATGTGTTATATTACATATTTACAGATAATAGAAGAAAGGCCTAAATAAACCTGGCTTTATCAATAAACATACAATACTAAATACTAATACTATAATACTGAGATACAGTGTGTGACATGCTGTCCAAAATGAATAAAAATTATAATTAGATTTCCAATTTATTGTTGTTCTAAACAATTGCTATACATTTATTATAAACAAGCAGTTATAATTCAGGAATGGGTGTTTACCTTATACATTATTTAGCTATAGGAAGAAAATAAGATCATCGGTTGTTTGCACTCTACCGTATGCATTTTAAGGGTTAAAGGATATTTGTATTACACAGGTCACTGGAGTCTCAGATAGGGAGTTAAGAGTCAGGTTACGGCCTCCCATGATCCCTTTACAAAGTGTACAGGCTCCTCGTGCGTGGCTATCAGCTCAGGGTAAGTAGTGACATTTTTTTAAGGAGGATTCGTCCTAATAACGCAAACAAAATTTATAAAACCTCATACCATAATGATCCTCATTAGATATTCGTCTGGAGAGCTCCTCCTCTGGATATGAACTTCACTCCTCCTCCTCTCCATCAACTCCTTCTGGACGACAGCGCACCTGTTCCTTTAGCTCTCCCTCATCTATTTCTATTCCATACCAGGACATTGCAGACTGTACACTCACAAGTGCAATATCAGAGGTAAGGTGCATATGTTTCACCATGTATGCCTATGAATTTTGTGAAACTGATGTTTGACTAGAGTTTGTGATAACAGGTTCATTTAGCCTCTGGAGGAGATGTAAGGAATCTGCTGGCAGGGAATGCAGAAGCTGGATGGAGGTTGGTGTTGTGAAGTGAAAAAAAGAATGTAGTATTTTTTATATAGATATTAGATCAAATCCACACAACTCACTTTCTTACAGACACCAGGGTTTGGAGAACGGAGTTCAGACCTTCTATCGGCCCTCCTCCAGACCCTCTTCTTATGGGTTTTTGGGTGCCATGGAGCTGGAGAGACCCTTGGCTAGTCTGTGGAGTTTAATCCGAGATCACTCCAAGACTCATCTCTATAACAAATCTCTAAAGTCCACATGGACACGATCGCTAGATGACACTATACAACTAGGTGACAGACTTTTGATATTATGTGCAGCATTATACAAAATTATAATTTGGTTATTTATTTACAAGAATGTAAGATGATTACAGCTCAATTTGTTATTTTCACTAGTCTACCTGCTGACTGATCCATCCAACTGTCACATGAAGCAATCGCGGGATTTCTGTTGCCTGAGTGCTGAGTCCAAACAGGTTTGTCTTTCAGTTTTGTTATCCACTTAATTTTCTAAATAATACTCTGAATTATACAGATTTATTATAGATTCAGATAGCAATGTCCACTTCAAAGCAAAGCACAGCATTATATTAATGTGCTTATTCTAATGCACAATTTAACAGTGTGTGCTGGTGTTTGATTTGATGAGATGATTTTTTTGTGTAAGATGTTAATTTAGCATTTTTGGTAGGAGTCTCCAGTGTCAGTGCTTTGTAATAATAAAGTAATTAATTAGAGGTAAAGCTTTCTTTTTTTGACATAGAAAATACTTTAGGACTGTGAATTTTTTGTTTTTTTTAATAATAGGAACACAACTATAAATATGCCTTTTATGTGCTTTATTCTACAGCAAAGTTCATTACATCAAGGTGTAATGAGAGAAAAATTATTATTGAATGTTTATAAAAATCTTTTTATCTCTCCCTGCCTCTTTGTCTTTCTCTCGGTTTGCTTGCTGTCCATCAGGATGACATGTGGGTGTTGGCCATGCAGTCTGTCTTTGAAGAGTCTCTCCCTCGCCCAAGTGCCGACACTGTACGTGGAGAGATGTTCCCTAGTGCGTGGATTCTTCAGCGCAGCCAGCGGCAGGGTCAAGAGATTGTCACAGTTATCTATCTACTACAGGTAACCTTTCTATCCTCATTCTCTACAATAAAATGTAAAACTACTAGCTTGTATAGTAAATGTTGCGTCTCACTCTACAGGTTGATTTGGGAACTCCAACCCTGCCTCAAAGACTGGTGAATGAAGTGGCCAGGAAGCAAGCAGCTGTAATCGCAGACCTTGACTCCTTTCTGTCCTTGTGACAGGCCCGGTTACTAATAAGCACTTATTTAACACTTATTTGCTTCTAACATTTGCACCTCATTCCTTTTTCCTGTTCTATTTTGGTTCTCCTTTGAGCACTGATAGTTAGTTTATTTATAGAACGACACAGTTTGTGAATTTAATATTGATTCTTTTCTACATTGTGCATTTTTCTTCCTATATGGTGCTTTTTGCCAAAGAGTGTACAATGAATTGATATAGGAATATTTAAGATTCATCCCAATCACTTATAAGCTAAAAGTACTTGACATTAAATTGCTATATCGCTACATAGGATAATGCAAATCAATTCAGTATTTTTAAGGTGTGTAGCAAAGCTAATTTTTGTGAATGCCCAAATCTAAGCTGATATATTTGAAACTTGAATTTGCAAAGACATCTTGATTGAGCATGTCAGAATGTATAATATGCAACACACTGCTCCTGCATGGACATGCACAATATATATCTACACTTCTACTAATAGGTAGAGCACACAGTTACATTTCTGCACTACACTAGACTAAAATCATATAATGCTGAGCAGAAGTCATGTTTTTGCCACTTTTACTGACTATTGCCACTTGGTGGCATTTGCAGTATTTTTTATTTTTGCAAAGAAATATGCAATTTTTTTTGTCGTAAGCTTTCTTAAATGATTTTCTAGCATGAACAAACTTCATCATCACATTTGCTGTTATAGCAAACACAACTGTTTAATACTATTATAGATCTACTCACAGTAACCCTTGATTCAGAGGTTTGCACCAATAGGACTGTTTATGAATTGAGTCATGCAAGTGGCCACTACAGTGAAGTGTCACTGAATTAAAATCATCCTTTAGCCTGGAGGAAATCAAATCTATATCTATATATATATATATATATATATATATATATATATATATATTTTTTTTTTTCTAACTGTGTATGATGTAAAAAAAAAAAAAAAAAAATACCGTATCTGACTGGTCTATTGTGGCATGGACATACTGGGCATGTTATTTCACTCTAATTGTACAGTATGAGTAGCATAAAATACACCCATCACCACTCACCACACACTCACCCCTGTCTTTATTCAAATCATTAAAATATAAAGGTCTTGAAAAGGACACTGAGTGGTACTGACACCTGGAGACTATAGCTGTGAGAGTAACACTGAGAGAAATGACACATATACACTTTTATGGTCAAAGTTACTTTAATTATTGATAATGTATTGTATTGAGATCAGAATTTTTCTAAAGCACTGTAGATTTATATGGAATTTCTTTTTAAAAAACCCCAGGTGAAGGACAAAGAGAGAAATAGCAGATATATGAAGGAAGTTCTCTTTAACATTTTTATTGTATATACCAGATAACCTGACAGAACAAATATTTCCATATGCAATCACTCCTATTTAAATGTAAAACTATTTTGTTAACTAATTTTTTTATTGCATATTTATGTTTTTATACTTTTGCTAAATATAAAGGTTCATTTTCCAAATGACTTGCCTGTTGTTGTTTTTCCTTCACATTTTCTATATATATCCTCTGTTATATGTCAGCTACCAACTGGGGATGGTGGAGGCTAACATATTCTTCCTCCAAAACATGTGAAGCACGTAGCCTCATAGACAGGCTCACCGATGGTTGTGATTGGCTATTGTCTGTGATTAACAGGGGAGAGAGAGTATTTCATCCCTCTCACCTAGAGAGTTTTGCTATATCTTGGAAGGCTGTGGCACCATTTTGAGTTAAAATAACCTTTAAGCATGCTAGCACTTTTAGACTGAACAGCTAAGTTGTGCAAAGAAATTTATACTATTTACCTGTAGAAATGTTTTGATTGATCTCCAGTAGCAGTGATGAGGACAATATCTGATTATAAGACTGATAAAAGCACATAGTGTGCATCCTAACATTCAATTTTTTTTATAGCTATTAAAATAGTGTTAATAAATGAATATTATTCAACTCCACATTATGGTGATTTGTTTTAACCTTCTTAACAGACTCCATCATACAAAAAATAAAAGTCATAACACAATATATAAAATGTGCCTGGAATTTGAGCTACATTGAATCACCTCCAGAATTGATCTCTGCAATAAAAGTTCTTCAAATGTTATTAAAACATTCAAGTCTGGAGTTGTTGTTCATATTGAATGAACATAGCACACATTTTCTGTCATACACAGAGATGAGCTACAGAGTGATGCTCAAGGAGTGATGCTTTTCATCTTTAATGTATCTGATACTATCTGATACTGCTGTGGTTAAAAACTCCTGGGAGGATTTGGGGAAGTGGACACCTCTTTGGTAGAAATATGTTATTGCATTCATAAAGAGATCATTTTAAAATTTGATTTAAAAAATACATGTATAGCAATTACATTTATTTAAAAAAAAATTGATTGTTTTGATGATTTATGCTGCCACAATATTTCAAAAGAGAAAATCTGAAAATAATTTTTAATACATTAAAATAATTGATGCAGTCTACACTGAAAAGGTTGTGCCAAAAGTATTCTAATATACAATAATATAATCTTTATATAATATAAGTTCTAAAAGAAACTGCAAGATTTTTGTTATGCGATTTGAGGGACTGTCAGAGACTATTAAATATTATGCAATTTTTTCAAAAAGATATTTGTTCATATTTTCCATGGTGCTGTGGGGTTTTTTCACAGATATAGTCAGTAAGAGCAACATTGCTTTGTTCATTCTGACCCAAGCAAATAGTGCACAAACATTTCCTGGCAGAATTTATATATTTGTTTTGAGGGAATACATCTGATTTTCATATCTTATTGATTTGTACAAACATTTTCATGTGCTTTCATTTTTCATGCAGTCGCAGTAAGAAAATAATAAATGATGTTTGAATTGTTCGAACTCTTCTCAACTTTATTAAGTGCAGCACACATATGAGAGAAAAACTTTGTATGCATTCACACACAGTTTAGTTTAATTTATTCATAGTTATTATTTTTTTCAATTCATACTTATTAATACAGAGGACAGAGCACTCCTTATTCATCAGGGCCTCTTTTCTGAACCTGTTATTCCTCTTTCTTCTTCCTCCTTCATCTATTATACGATAGCTACAGGATAATTATGCCATGATACAGCGCAGATATCATCAGTGGAGGAGATAACCTTGCTGTGTTTAATGCTCATATGATTACGATTTATAAAATAATAGATTTTTAAAGTGCAGGATATCCCAACAGTCTCTCTCTATAGAATTATATATTTAGCAAAATGTTAAACATTATTTAGAAAACATCCTCTATATGATTTCAATATGACCAAATGTCATTCTTATAGACTGTCTGAAAAAAAAAAAAAAAGTACTTTAAACCAAGTCAATTTTGGAAGCCACTTTGTGAAAAAGTCATAATTTCCCCAGAATGTAAGTAGACCCTACAGTATAGTTTCATTTATTCACTGGTATTCAATGTATACATTGGTTATTATTTTTTTGTCGCATGTGATTTCTTCACACGTGCACGTTTTTCACATGATATAGTTTAACATTCTCTGCATATTATGTCACGTGTTTACTTGAGTGCACGTGCAACACATTTGTTTGGATGTTTTTCCCATGTAATTGCAGATTACTCACATAATTTCCTTGGATATTATATGTCCCATCAACATGCAGCACAAGTTTAAAAATGTAGCACAGGCCTCGCGCTCCCCGTGGTGTTGTTAGGGAGTGACATTCCCGGTTCGTGCAGAGGTGACTCTTTTGTGCGTCCAGTATCTGTGTAAAGGCGGAACAGTCACTGGGGTGGGAGTGAGCAGCTCCATTCTCAGTTGCATGTGCCATTTAAAGGCAGTGGTGTTGAGCAGGAATGTGCGTCCTGCGCTGTGCGCTGCGAGACGCGCTTTATTTTTAACCGTTAGGGCGGGTCGCGCGCGCGGAGCTGCACTCAGTCCCCATGCCGCTGTCCCCGGCCTCAGCGCCTCACCTCGGATTATAACACACAACTAACAGATTCCCTTTAACTATACACTCAAGAGGAAACTCACAATAATATTTCAAACTCTCTATTGGTAAGTCTTTTCTTTAATTATTATTATTATTATTTCTAAATTGTGAATTATAAAACATCCATTTATTAAAAGAACGAGGAAGGTTAATGATGATATTTTTATTAAAATAAAAATTAAAAAAAAATACTACAAATGTATTATTGCATTGTAATGGGCTCCAGTTATTTTCTGCTATTTTTTTATATATGATATTCACACACTATTGATTGTTTATAACAACTTTATTATGCTTTAATGACATTGACTGCTGCACCTTCTTGACTGTACGGTATTTGTTATTTGATGTTGGAGAAGCTGAAAGCTGTAAAATGTGCACTAAGACTCTTAAAGGGCAAAGGTGTAAAAACTTTCCCCCTACTACGCTTACAGTTGTTACTTGTGGCCTGGTAAAAGTTTCATTTGTCCATTTAATATTATACATATCTCACTTTATTATTTTCTTTTTCTTTTATCTGCACTTAAACGCATATACTCTAGTATGAAAGTGCAAAGTGTAACAGCATCAGGGCAGAAATAACATGCTTTTAGCTCCAAAGCTCTCTCTCTCTCTCTCTCTCTCTCTCTCTCTTAAATAAACAGTGTGGCTTCACAATATCAGCTGAAGTAAAAACAGCCCTGTTTTATCACTAAACTTTGAAATAACAAAGAAATATTAGGTGAGCTGTCTATTCCTGTCCTTATAAGGTAGTGTTGTGGTAAGAGCTTAAATCTACACCGAATTACATTAACAACCTGGTGACTGCTGTTTGTGATCTTCCAGAAATAGTCCAACATCGATTTGTTCCATTTCAGTTCTACTACAGTAGCTTGCAGTCGTTTTCCGAACACAGACTGTGTCCTGTTAACCCCCTTGACATCTCAACATCACTCATGTATTCATAGCAAAACTCAATAACTACTACATATTATTCTTTAAGTATGGTGAAATGAATAAAAACGCATGTAGCTCCTGACCTAGTGACAGGTCATGGAAATATTAGGGGTTAAATTGCAGTTACATCAGGCATTTGATTTGTTTGATTTGCCATGTATATGATATAATTCCTGATTTTGACTTGGCGGCTGTTACAGCACGGTTTGCTAAACAAGCTCCCTGGATGATTTTTTTTTTCTTACTCCATGGCAATAACTTTGACCAACAATATGTGTGTGACAGCAGAAACAGAGCACTCATTGGCAGTTTGTAGTTCTTCATACCGTAGCGCACGAGGGCATCCAAACCACGCCTGTCTCTAGTTTCGCTACTTCATCATCATGCACGTCAGAAATATTCCACTACACTCCCGTGTCTCATAGCTACTGTACAACAGTTCACTTGGCAAAACAGAAATATCAGCCTGCTCGTCAAACATGTTTCATATACAGAGTATCTAAATCAGTATCCATTTCACTTCTACTAAATAATTTTTCAATACTTTGACATTATCATTTGAGCTCATTAGACCATTTCGTATCCTGATAGCAGGAGCTATGTCACATGCCGTGTGTTAGAGCATAAACGTAAGTACAGTTGACGAGAGCAGGCTGATGGAGCAGGAGTAGACCCTGTAGGCTGTGATAAGGGGATTCCCGCTGAGGGAGGGAGCATCATTCTCTGATAACATCCTCTCTGCACCCTCCTGATACAGAGGACAGAGCGTAAGAAGCACTCCTCCTCCATCAGGGCCTCTTTTCTGAACCTGTTATTCCTCTTCTTCTTCCCTTCATCTATTACACGATAGCTACATGATAATTATGCCATGATACAGCGCAGATATCAGTGGAAGAGATTACCCTGCTGTGTTTAATACTCATATGATAATGATTTATAAAAGAATGGATTTTTAAAGTGCAGGATATCCCAAAAGTATAGAACACTTTTAGCAAAATGTTAAACATTATTTAGAAAATATCCACTATATAATTTCAATATGAGCAAATGTCATTCTTAAAGGCTGTCTAAAAAAAATATGTCCTTTAATCCAAGTGAATTTTGGAAGCCATTTTGTAGAAAAGTGTTAATTTCCCCCAATGTAAGCAGACCCTGTAGTTTTCTTTCTAGTTAAGCAACACAGATATATATTTAGCCATGAGATAGACATGGTACTATTCAGAGACAAGTAATCATTTTCAGCTGCACTTGCAAATCACATACAAATGTATGAATTTCACTAAATTGGAATACAACCAAAGTGCTATATATTTTAAAGAAAGCTTGATCAAGCACACTTGTGCAAAATATGTCTGCAAAAATAGATAGTTATGTTTAAAAAATATATATAACTAATAGTTATTCTGTTCAAAGTATATGACACTGAATCATGGTTTCATTAATGATCACAGTGTTTTAATGTTTAGTCTCCTGTCCTTCGTTCCTCATAACATCTTGATAATGTCTGGGTATTAAATCAACCAGTTTCTGTAACACATATGGAGGAAGTTTCAACCAACAAACCTGTGAGCATCAACAATTTTGCTAATAGATACTCTGCTAATAGTGCTCTAGGAGGCCACTGTATGACTTACATTTTCTCTTTACAGTATTCCTTTAAAAGATGGCTTAGATCATTATTCTAAATAATTTCTTTGCTGGTTTCTGGAAGTTTGCATCCAGATTTCCTCTGTATACTTTGAGTTCATGATGCCACCAGTGAACACAATCTCACCAACATCACTGTATGAAAAACAGCCCCAGACTTTGACATTTGCACCTGTTCGCTTTAGAGTAACATAAAGTAAGCACTCTACCATCAAGTTGAAGTTGGATTAGAGTAGAGAGTAAAGTGCTTTATTAATCCCCAAGGGGAAATTTGGTGTCATAACAGCCACAACACAAGAGCAACAGGGAGGACTAGGACTTAACATAAGAACAGTCCAAGACTACCCAAAATATCACAAGTCAGAAAGAGTGAAATATACATATACACAACTTTCCAAGTTATTTACAGAATGAGATTTCTGTATGGAAATATAATCCAGGTTGTCAGGTTTGAAACCTTACCTTGTGTCGTATCATGTGTGATGGGCAGAAAAATATGAAAGTCATAAATAAAGTGGCAGTGTGTGTGTAAGAATGTGCAGTGACACTAGGTAAAATTTGTTGTGCAAAATCAGTAGGCATGTCCATCTCCAAAAAATCTAAAAATAAGACAATTCTCCAGAAGCTGCTGCCTTCCTCTGCATGACCTTTTGTGAATTGTTTTCTTTTTCTTGAGTCTGACAAATGCTTCCTCCCCCTTGATTCTTCCTCTGTATCCATGCTGGCTGATCCCATTTTGAATATTTTGTAGCTCTAGCTGTATCTGATAAATGATAAATCTCACTGATATCTGTAGCAATCTTTGCTTCTGTTTCTTGACCCTTTGCTCACCAGTATCTGGAGGTCTTTCTTGGTCAGCCTGTAAGGTGTCTTCTGTTTTAATATTAAAATTTTTTCCCCCCATAACCAACTGTGATATTATTATATCAATAAATTCATAAACTGTGGAGTGAGGAAGATTTTTTTTAGCTGACCCAGTCTTTGTTGTTTAAACAGATGATGCTCACAATACATTAACATTACATTAACCATGAATTAACTGAATAGGCTTCGGTGTCCAAACACTTTTGTGTACTTTTATCTGTTAGTTGTAGATTTTTAAGCAGAGCAGTATTTTTGGGAAAGGGTTTGGTTAAAAAGTGTGATTTTTCATGGTGTTTTCTAATATGGTGAAATTCATCCAAGTGTCCAAATAAGTTTTGAGCCCATTGTATAAATAGTCCTGTCTTTGTATGAGGCTTAAAGAATAAGTCTGTAATTAAAAAACAAAAAACGAAAACAAAAAACTGAATCAAAGCTTTTACACATGGCTGAATCATGAAATAATTCATGTACATTAACTCAAAAAACATAGTATGTGATGAAGATGTTGGTAGAATTCTGTGTTATTTTACTTGAAGGGGTTGCCCAGCCCCTGTGTTGGGTGATAAGGGTAGGAAAAAGCAGCATGCCTCTGGCAGATAGAGCTATCTTAGCCACATACCTTCAGCCATCACACCACAGAGGTACATGCACATAGTCTGAAAATGCTGGCGTTTTCTAATGTAAATGTTTAAAGAGCTTGAGTGCCTTTATCTTTGGTGGCATCTTAAATCATAAATAGTTTGTTAATTCTGCAGTGGTTTTGCTGCTTATATGTCCCAATAAAATGTAAAACAATCATGAGTTTAATGGAAGCTTTTAGACCATGTACAATAATCTTCAGCATGAACAAGAACATGTTTCTGGAATTTAACCCTAAAGTTGATGCAGGTCTCTTCTGTCTTTTCAGATCATCCATTAGCCCCATTCCACATTGCTCTGAGGTCTTCTGGCTCTCCTGCTCCGCCTCTAGCAGCCATGACCTCCACCACGGACTTTGACAATGCTGATATCACACAGCAGTACAGCCGCATCAACACACGCTTCGAGCTGTCTGACGAGGAGCTGGACAATGACCACAGCACGGCTCGGCTTTTCGAGCGTTCACGCATCAAAGCTCTCGCAGGTGACGTTTGTATGATATGACCTAAAGGCATAACACAATTTGAACGTTATTTTTTCACTTCTAAAGTCTCTTAGACTAGAAAGGCTAAGTCTAAGACCAGCCTGAACCCCAGCAACCAGACCCATTCCCCAAATTCTTGTTTCCTCCCCCTTCACTTCCCCAGCCAGCTATCTCAGATCGCTGTTACATGCCCAGCGTTCTTCAGTGTGATGGAGCTGGACAGCTGCCCTGCCTGTCCATGTCCAAGGCTCGAAGCAATGAGAACATGTCATTGCTGCTACACCTGTGGCATTGCCGCTCTGAAACTGTAGCCTTAAAATAGCTCTGTGCAAGGCCAGAGCTCTAGTCCTTGCAGGAGTTCTAGACACACACACACACACACACACTCACACACACACACACAGGATTCAGGACAGGAAGCAATTATTCATCATATTTAATTTGTTATTAGATCATACAATTATTTTAGGTTGTCACAACTTTTAGGTCTTATACTCTTTACATTTCCAAAATGTCCATATTTAATATGTAGCTTAAAAATTTATTTATTTATTTATTTATTTATTCATTCATTCATTCATTCATTCATTCATTCATTCATTCATTCATTCATTCATCTTAACTAACTGATTTATTCGGTTCTGGTCTTGGTGGAGCTGAAGCCTGAATGTGACTCATTATTTTAATTATTTAATTTAAATTATTTAATTAACAATTTGAATTATTTTAAATATTATAATTATTCAAATTGTTCATTAAATGCTGTTTTTTCTAATAACAATTATTTTTTTCTTTTTCCCCCTGGGTTTCTGTGTATATTCCGTGTCTGAGCATTTTTTTCTGATTTTTTTTCTTACTTTGAGAGGAGATCTAGGTAAAGTAGGAAAGGGATTGGATTGCCCCAACTGCACCCTCAGACCTCCCCCCCACACACACACACACCCCCACACCTCCACTGACTCAAGAACTATGTCTTTCCATGTTCTAAAACATTATAGTGAAATATTGATTTTTTTTAAACATCTTTATTCTCAGATCCTGTGACTGGCTTTGTTTTGGAAGTGCATGCAGAATAGTGTAACTTGGCTGTTTTGTGTTGTTGTGATGGTTCGCTAGCCTGTGTCTTTAAGGTGCAGACATGCTGCTGCAGTATCTGGTGTAATGTGCTCAGCATGTGCACTGATCTTTATTTAATGCAATTAGAGTTTCCTGTCAAAGAGCAAGCAGACAGACTGAGAGTGAGGGGTTTGTTATTTAGTGCTTGTGATCCAACAGCTTTCAAAACAAGCTAACAAAAAAGACTGTTGCATATTATATATGTCATTTCACATTACAGGTGTAAATATATATATATAAGTTTGACATTAGTTATAGCATTCTGATGCGTACATTGAGCTTTCTGAATGCTTCAGTTCTGTTTTAATCTCAGACATAGTTCCTGCAAATATACACTTCCTGTCTATGTCTGTGTTTGGAGAAACCAGTATCAATAAATATTTTGTCACCACATACTTCCCATATGATGACATCATGTGTTTGTGCAAAGGAGGAAGTGAGCAAGGATATACTATATGCATGAGTTGGGTGCTGGAGAAGCAGCTCCTTGCACTAGCTGAGAGTAAAAAACAGGGAGGGAGGGAGGGAGAATGGGAGAGGAGGAGGAGGAGGATTCGAAGACAGAAGACAGGAAACGATAGACTTTGCATCTGAAAGGCTGACCCGCAGAGGTGTGTGCAGCGCTGGCTGATGATGAGCAGCCCTTGTCTGTGTCGCACCATGCCTGTGAGCCAGAGCCAGCTGCCAGAGGTGAAGCTCAGCCTAAAGACCAGCAGAGAGGTCACTTCAATCCGCTCCAGTGCCTACTCCTCAGGAAAAGAACTCCCTATCCGAGTCAGCACTCAAATCACCAGAAGCAGGAGCACTCCGCCTGTGTCCAGAGTTCAGTGTAGCGAGAAAAAGGCAGCGCCCAAGACTAACGGACACACCAAGCATGAACCCAAGAATTTGCCTGAGAAGAACAGCAGTGTACGGGGCATTCCACCAACCCAAGCCCCCTTAACGGTCTCTGCCTCCTCCTCCTCGTCCTCTTCTTCTTCCTCATCCTCGTATACTTCGAGACTATCCAGACCCTCTCCCCCGCAAAAACCTTCTTCGTCCTCATCATCCTCTTCGCAGAGTATGAAACGTACCCGCTGGCTAAGCCACAGCACCTCCAACATCTGTTTCAACTCCATCTTAGACGGGAGGTTCAGACAGCTTCAAGGTAAAGTTCTCCTTTGGCTGCATCCTCTGCCCCTCTCTACCTCCCTGAGACATCCTCTGCCATGTCCAGCCTCTCTCTGTTCCTTTTACAATCGTTGGTTAGGTGAGTTTGATTGTGGTGGTTTTTGTGGAGGGCAGAAAGTATTGTGCTTGGTAAGTGCTTGTTTACAGTACTGCGTTTACATTAAATATTTAATGGTGTGGAAGTAGAACAGTTTCCTGGTGTGGTGATGCTGATTTGGAAAAAATAGTACACTATGCTATATTGGTTGTAAATTCTGATTTTTAATCACTACAAGATTTTGTTTTTATACATTTATAGCAAACAATGAATTAATACATTGTTTTAATAAAATACAGAAAGTCCATATAAACTCCAAACTTTCCCTGACCAGATAATTTAATACTCACACAACCACTGCTGGTTTTTTTTTTTGTTATTCTAATGTTGTGAGCTTACCACAGCATGTGGAATTATATTGACGACTGATTTATATGTATTTTATATGGTTCATGTTTGCAATGAATTTAGTGAAATAATAGTCAGTGACATTTAACATCATCAAATGCACTGACAGATTATTTACTGAAGTATGAATGCAAATACTCATCTGAATAAATATATTCCGTCTCATGAAAGTTGAAGTACAGCGCTTGACTGTTCTACAGTTTGTGACTCATGTTAAAGTACAAAAGTATGAACTTTTCAATGTAATTAAAGTATGAAAGTAGGAGTACATAAAAGAAGCTTCAAATCAGACACTTGTTTTAGTTACTGTGTTATTTTACCTATTTATATTCTTTACCTCAGTTTCTCAAGGACCCCGAGGACCAAGTGAAAATATCAGCTCACTAACAACAGTTTGACTCCTAAGTATCTATCAAATGTTAGCTAATATGATAACTCTAATGTACAGAGTGCTAATAGCTAGCTGTCATGATACAATTTGACTTGATAAAATACAAAGTTTACATAACAGCAGATTACAGTGATGGTTAATGGGACTAATTCTTGCTGTCAAATCTGTTGCAGTTTAAATTCGTTATGAACTCCAGGAAGTTGTCTGATGCTAAATAGCCATTTGTTACTTCCCCCCTCTGTGTACTGATTATAAACATATCCTTGTACCCTTGCTGCTGAAGAGCACATGAAGCATATTTCTTAGCATTATTCTATGTGTTAGAGAAGGGTGTTCCAGTGCATTCCAGACCAGCATTATAAAAAAAATCTCTAAAAGGACTAATTCCAGTTATCCTGACTTTTAGCTAACTATATCTAGCTAACTAGTTTTTTTTATCACTAAATGAATTTGTTTATTTGTAAACATGTACTTCATTCTGCACATAATGATGAACTATTTCCTTTTTGGGCTTGCCATAAAAGCAGATTATGTTTCAATCTTCCGTTTTTTTTTCTTTCTACTTCTCTATTCCACCTCTCTCCTTCCACAGATTATTATTGTGAAATGTCAACTATACTGTGACCTGCAATCACCCTGTTGGACATATTACCATTTCACTCAGTTAACTACAAGTTAGCATTTAGTGATGGGCACCAGTAAATTTTCTGAATGGCTTTACAGCAAACGCTGACTGTAGTGCAAAACACAGGCTTGCTCGCTACAAGGAAAATCCATCAGTATAAATAATTCATTGGCCTGTCGCTGGAGCTCTAGAGGAGATTTGAGCCCAAGCCATGAGAAGCTGAGTAACATTTAACCTCCCTCTGATGCTGACCTGAGGCCACCTGAGAGACAGGAATGTTTAGAGTTTCGGTTCCTCCAGAATTCAGCCAGGTGACAACAGCCAGATCAATGCCCTTGGCAGCAGATGTGGGAGGATAAAAAAAGATACAGAAGGCATGTTTGCCTGGAGAATGCACAGTGAAACTGTGTTCTAGCACTGATGATATTGTCTCTCTATCCTGGAGGAAATTTAGCAGCTAGAGGTCTGAAATCCCAGGATGTAGAAGCAAAAAATGTTTATTTATTCAGATGTGGATCTGTATAGTACATAATCTGTATAGTATAGTGGCATTATGATAGATTTTTCTAATTGTCAGAACTTTTCCTGGCTTTAGTGATCAGAGTTTTGTTTTGTAGTGGCTTATAGTGCTCTAGGTTCCCTTCCTGCCTCTCTAATAAGATTTAATCAAAATGCTAATTTCTTATTTTCTTATGGAAAAATCTGGGTTTTTTGTTTGTTTGTTTTTTTTTTTGGTGGAAGCGTGACATGTGCCGAATATGGTTCGGCATCGCTTCTGCTCTGTTTCTCTGTAGTTAAGGAGTAAAAGTGGGTAGGCTGGTGTCTCATGGGGCTCAGGGAGTATGCACTTAAAAGCATGGGTTCTTATGTTCTAATGTTTTCCATCCAAATGCTATTTTTCTGCAGTACCATTAGGTGCATTCTCTCCCCCCCCCTCTCTGTCTCTCTCTCACTCTCTCTCTCACTCTCTCTCTCATTAATGATGCAGGATAATTTTTTAGATCTTATTTGAAGGAGAAACATGCAACATAGATATAAATAAGAACATCAGTTGAAATACTGAAAAAGTATTTGTTACTGATAAGATATGAGGTGTCATCATCTTTGGGTATTTTGTTTTGGTTAGCATTTTATCTGTTGTATTGTTTGGGAAGCCCCTGTGGTCCTGTTATTTCATAAAAGCAGCAATCCAAAAAAATATATATGTCACAACAAAAGTCAAACCTACACCTATATGCACATTTCTGTTTATCTCAGATGTGCATTCCTCAGCACATAGTATCAGTGTGTACTGTTAAGGCCCCAAAGTCATAAATTTATTTGAAAAATGAACATATGGACAGGGAGAAAAAAAACATGTAAGCACTTTTAGTCTAGCTTGGTTAGCTTAATTGTTTTCTTCTCACTCTGCTCACCAGATGAGCGAGAAGCTGTACAAAAGAAGACCTTCACAAAATGGGTGAACTCCATCCTGGCTCGAGTCAGCTGCCGTATCTCAGACCTCTATCTAGACCTGCGGGATGGGAGGATGCTCATCAAACTGCTGGAGGTTCTGTCAGGAGAAAGGCTGGTGAGTATCTGCTGATCTGCTGATCAAAGCAGACTGGCGTTAAGAAGATGTTAATGTTCAGACTGCACAAATACACAGTTATCTTTCCACATCCTGTAACCTGGTAATATATTTTGTAGCCCAGACCCACTAAAGGTCGCATGAGGATTCACTGTCTGGAGAATGTAGACAAGGCTCTGCAGTTTCTCAGGGAGCAAAGGGTTCATTTGGAGAACATGGGCTCACATGATATTGTAGACGGGAACCACCGTCTAATCCTGGGGCTCATTTGGACAATCATTCTTCGCTTCCAGGTGAGCTGAATTCCCTAGGTATAAGATTAAAATGCTGAGAATCAGTAACGTTACGTAAATAATAACGAGAAACAACCTATTCAAATGTCCCACCACTTATATAGTTTGCCAAGACACCATGTTTATATTCATCCATGCTTTTTAATTTTTCACAGCAACATAACGTTTGTATTTATACTGATAAATAAAAGGGTTTGTATTTATTTTTTAATCACTACATTTGACAGCTGGTGTATTTTTAGCTCAAACAATATGATCTGCTGCATAACTTAATCCCTCTACATGGAAGAGCAGAGGAACAGAAGTAGCTGACTACTTTTTCTTTGGTCTGGATTTTTCATTAAAGAAAACTGGAAAAAAGAGAGCATGTCTATTTTTAGCTTTCAATCTTTAGACAGCTCTCAGATCTGAAGCCTTAATAAGATCTAATTAAGCGAAGTTATGTGGGACAGAAACATTTTGTTCTGGAGTAAACCATTTGTCAGGTGTTTAACAACTGACCCAATGACAATTAATATACAGTAAATGGTATGAAATAACATGGAATTTTTGCAAAATATTATTTCAGTTACAAGCTTACACCCATCTGCTTTCTGCCTTCTTCCCTTCTTCCTTCTGTGTTACAGATTCAGGACATTGTTGTAGAGGTAGGAAAGGCAGACCAGACGGGTAAGCAGGAGACTCGCTCTGCTAAAGATGCCTTGCTGCTTTGGTGTCAAATGAAGACCGCAGGGTAAATGTTATCAATGCTACCTGCATATCATATATCATATCATGTATACAGGATTTAATCTGGTACTCTTTTGTATTTTTAGGTATCCAAATGTAAATATCACCAACTTCACCACAAGCTGGAAGGATGGCTTAGCTTTTAATGCCCTTATACACAAACACAGGTGCAGGAAAATCAAAAGCAAATTAAACAAACATTGGCAAAAAATGAAAGACATACCTGTAATTTATTTCAATTTCTGAAATTTTGCAAATTCATTCCTCTAGGCCAGATCTGGTTGACTATGGCAACCTGCAGAGATCCAATCCAACTCATAATCTTCAGCAAGCTTTCAACGTGGCTGAGAGAAACCTTGGAGTCACCAAACTACTGGATCCTGAAGGTAAAAAAAATCTTCAAACAGAAACAAGCTTATCATGTTTGAAAGAGACCTCACATCTCTGTGTGTTCTGTTATTTGCAGATGTGTTTACCGAGAACCCAGATGAGAAGTCCATCATCACATATGTTGTTGCTTTCTACCACTACTTCTCAAAGATGAAAGCTCTGGCAGTTGAAGGCAAGCGAGTTGGGAAGGTGAGAGTGTCTTTGCTTATCTGTGTGTGATTTATACAAGTCAAACCTGTGCTGAAAAGACATGTCGTTCTTCAGGTGCTGGATCATGCCATTGAGACAGAGAAGATGATTAAGATGTATGAGACACTTTCCTCAGATCTCTTAACGTGGATTGAACAGACCATCATTATTCTGAACAATCGTAAACTTGCAAACTCTCTGAATGGAGTCCAGCAACAATTACAAGCCTTCAACTCATACCGTACTGTGGAAAAGCCTCCAAAGTAAAAGCAAAAACAGACCTGATTTTTATTTATTTACTTTTTTTTTTTTTTACGTTTAATTAGACTTTTTATGCATTTAATTTGACAGAGAATGATGTTATCTCACATTTCATCTCAATGTCCATAAAGATTTCAGGAGAAGGGGAACCTGGAGGTACTGCTCTTCACTATCCAAAGCAGGATGAGGGCCAACAATCAGAAGGTTTACACCCCTAAAGAGGGCGCACTGGTGGCAGACATTAACAGGGTGAGGTTGAATTTTTAGATCCACCACTGCTCAGCTTTTCATTTTTATCATTTTATAGTTTACAGGTAATAATACTATGATACAATTATTAATATCAAACAAATGCTTAAACTATTATCACCTAATCCAGGCATGGGAACGATTGGAGCGGGCTGAACATGATCGAGAGCGGGTGCTTAGAGATGAGCTCATCAGGCAGGAAAAGCTTGAACAAATGGCTCGCCGCTTTGACAGAAAAGCTGCCATGAGAGAAACCTGGCTGGTGGAGAACCAGAAACTGGTGGCACAGGTACTTCATATTGTCTACAGGCTTTGAAACAAATTAGGATATGAGATCATTTTAGATAATGCAGTAATCCACATTCAAGCAATATACTTCAATGTACCTTTACATTGCAGGACAATTTTGGATATGATCTACCAGCAGTGGAGGCAGCAAAGAAGAAGCATGATGCCATTGAGACAGATATTGCTGCATATGCGGAACGTGTGCAAGCCCTGGTGGCTTTGTCTAAAGAGCTGGAGGTGGAGAGGTACCATGATGCTAAACGAATTGACGTGAGGAAAGACAATATCCTGAGGCTCTGGGACTACCTCCAGGAACTTCTGAGTGCTCGTAGGGGCCGACTGGAGAAAAACCTCACCTTGCAAAGAATCTTCCAAGAAATGCTTTACATCATTAACTGGATGGATGAGATGAAGGTAGAAGAGGGTTTTGATTAGTGTTGAGTGTAGAATTTTGTGGAATTTTGTGTCTAGCTAAAATCTGACAAAGCATAATTTTGTTCTTGATTTCAAGTTATTTGTTATTTGTGTATGTTTTGATTGTGATTTACTTTTTTTTTATCAGACTCGTCTCGGGTCACGTGATTTTGGGAAGCACTTGCTGGAGGTGGAGGATCTTCTGCAGAAGCATGCTTTAATTGAGGCAGATATCGCTGTGCAAGCAGAGAGAGTGAACTCAGCTAATGCAGCTGCTCTCAAGTTTGCAAATGGAGACAGTTAGTAGAGTTTTTTCTTACGCTTATGCTATTATGGTATTATCAAGTACAATTAGCACCAAAATTGTAAACTTATAACTAAAGGTACATTTTAGTACAGCTCTTAAATAAAGTAAAATAAGTATATAGTATCTATGTATATTATACAGTATAGTTTCAGCTCTGAAGTTTACTTATTTCTGCTCTCTGCCTCCCCAACCAGGCTACAAACCATGTGACCCCCAAGTGATTCGAGACAGGGTACAGCACTTAGACCTATGTTACAAGGAGCTATGTGGCCTTGCAGCACATCGCAAGGCCCGTTTGGTGCAGTCTCGCCGTTTCTGGAACTTTGTCTGGGAGACAGCTGAACTGGAGAGCTGGATCCGTGAGAAGGAGCACATATTCTCCTCTCTTGACTATGGCAAGGACCTCACCAGTGTGCTGGTACTGCAGAGTAAGCACAGTGCTTTTGAAGATGAGCTAGACGCTCGGCGTGATCACCTGAAGCAGGTGATGGAAGAAGGTGAGAAGATGGTGAAAGGCAAGCATATTGATGCCCCTAAGGTACAGCAGAGAATGGATGAAGTACAGAGGCAATGGCAGCAACTGGAGGAGCTGGCTGCATTCCGCAAACAAAACCTTGAGGACACCCAACGTTTCTTCCAGTTTCAGGGTGACGCTGATGACCTTAAGGCCTGGCTGTTGGATGCCATAAGGCAGATGAGCACAGAAGATATCGGGCATGAGGAGTACACCACACAGAGATTGCTGAAGAGGCATCGTGCCCTGAGTGACGAGGCAGTTAAGAACGGAGCCACCATTGATGCTCTGACCAAACAGGCTAATTCACTGCCCAATGAGCTAAAAAACACACCCGACATTCAGAGACGTCTAAAGGACATTAAGGATCTTTACATGGAACTCTTGACTCTCTCAGACCTGCGACAGAAGAAGCTCGAGGACACGATGGCACTGTACACCATTTTCAGTGAGACAGATGCCTGTGAGCTCTGGATGGGTCAGAAAGAGACCTGGCTTGTTGGGTTAGAAACACCAGAGAAGTTGGAAGATCTGGAGGTCGTACAAAATAGGTATGTGTATGCACCCTGGTTGGTATGTGTCAAGTATGTCATGGTGGATTGGTATTTATTACTTCTTATTTTAAGAACATATGGGCATTACTGACACGCATGCCATTCCACTGCAAATTCCACATTCCAGGAACTACATAGTGACACTTTGGTAAACATTTTCAATAGTGCAGTGTTCTTAATGAAGAATTTCTTGTGTTGCCAGGTTGAGGATCCTTGCTCAAGAAATGGGCAACATGCAGACACGGGTAGATGACATCAACAAAGCAGCCAAGCAGCTAGAGGATAGCAGGCACCCACGATTCAAAGAGGTGAAGGATTGTCAGACTCATCTCAATAAGAGGTAAGGACTGTTTCCTAAGTATTGAATTTCAAGCCATGCACGCTCAATTTAGTTGTTTAGTTTAAAATCGATGGATATCACATAACTTTAATCACTCTCCCATTACCTTCACAGGTGGGAAGATTTTAAAGCTATGGTAGAATATAAGAAGCATAAGGTGGATTCAGCACTCAGTCTTCACAACTATGGGCTTGAGTGTGATGAAACTGGATCATGGATCAAAGACAAGACACGAGTCATTGAGTCTACGCAGGAGCTTGGAAATGACCTAGCTGCTGTTATGACTATCCAAAGGAAACTTTATGGCATTGAAAGAGACCTGGCTGCTATTCAGGATAAGCTGGACTTCCTGCATGGTGAAGCCCAACAACTTGTCAAGGATCATCCTGAGAATGCCACTGACATCCTGGCCAGACAAGAAGAGCTAAACAAAGCTTGGGAGACATTGAAACAAACGCTAAAGGATAGAGAGGATTCTCTTGGTGAAGTCAGCAAGCTGCAAAACTTCCTGCAGAACCTGGATGACTTTCAGTCCTGGCTTTTTAAAACACAGAAGACCATCGCATCTGATGAGATGCCTACAAGCCTGCCAGAGGCAGAGGAACTCCTAAGTCTTCACGATGCACTAAAAGAAGATATGGATAGCCATGAGGAGGACTATCACAGCATAAGAAACACTGGGGCAGCCGTTACTCATGAACAAGAGGACGATGCCCAGTACCAACAATTGGATCAGAGGCTGAAGGGCTTAGATAAGGGTTGGGATGAGCTGCAGAAAATGTGGGACAGCCGAAAGAACTTCTTGGACCAAAACATGGGTTTCCAACAGTTTGCAAGAGATGCAAAGCAAGCGGAAACCATCTTGAACAACCAGGTAAGTATATTGCCAATCTTCTTCCAGACGTTTGCCCAGTTATACACCATTTTTACTCCAAATACCAAAACTTGTGTACATTTGTATTTACTTTTACTAGGAGTACGTTCTGGCCCACCTGGAACTGCCTGACACACTTGATGGAGCAGAGAAGGCTTTGAAGAAGCATGAGGACTTTGCCACCACTATGGATGCTAATGAGGACAAAATATTAAATACAATAGATGGAGGTCAAAGGCTGGTAGACAGTGGAAACCTTCATGCACCGAAAGTAAAGGACAAAATAAACTCGATCCAAGACAGGTCAGAAAAATTCAATACTGTGTGTGATAAATACTCACACTATATTTACTGTTTCAAATTCACTGACATTAAAATGTGTGTACAAGCCGATTGTGGTTTTTATTTGACCATTAATATCCAAAATTTGTCTGTTATTATATTAAGGTTCTAGCATGCAAGCTGAATATACAGCATAAAAAACAATCCCACTGGTTTTCTGTTCTAGTTTGGGATACACCCCCTTTTTGTTTTTTTGTTTTTTCCCCCTATTCTATCACACTTAATTTAACAGCTCAGGTGTTAAACTTTGTATGGGCTTGTTCAGATGTAGTGAGTATGAGCAGGATAAGAAAACTAAACTGCTTTGAAAGAGTCCATGGGTTCTTTTTCTAGCACATTACTAAAACCTGCTGTGTAATCTCACCATTCTTGGGTCAGCATTGAGGCAAGAGCATTAGACAATGGAGAGGAAGTCTATATTTTTCCCATAAGTGGAGGTCGTCTGCTGTAGTGAGAGCTGGGCGCCTGTCCTGATGGGTATTGATCTCATAGTAAAAGTGCTCATCTGGAACAGCAGAGCTTTGTTCTGGACATAGTGAGACTTTCTCACATTGAGATGTTAATGCACTGTGCACCTAATGTGTGTTTGTATGTTCCTGCAGATATGCAAAGAACCAAGAGAAGGCCAAAGAGGTGTCTGAGAAACTCAGTGACAACAAAGACCTGCAACACTTTCTTCAGAATACTCAGGATGTAAATGAATTTTCTATTTGAGCTGAATGAATCTACATAGTTTTTTCAAACCTTCAATCATTTGTCAATCACTTTACTTTAAGTCCTCATTCTTTCTTATGTCTGCCTCATTCCTCAGCTTACTCTGTGGATAAATGAGAAAATGCTAACTGCTCAGGACACGTCATATGATGAAGCTCGCAACCTTCACACCAAGTGGCAGAAGCACCAGGCTTTCATGGCAGAACTGGCATCAAATAAGGATTGGCTCACCAAAATTGACCAGGTTTATGAATGTCTGAGCTCACTATAAAATACACATCACTTACATATCAGACACACAGCAAAATCTTTTTAAATCAATTCAACAAAAATTCCAAATGTAACTTCCTTTTACGCCAATGTAGGAAGGAAAAGAGTTGATGGCCTCCAAACCTGAGTTTGAACCCATTGTGACAGAACGTCTGGAGAAACTTCATGAACTGTGGAACAAGCTGGAAAACACCACGCAGGAAAAGGCCCGGCTTCTGTTTGATGCACACCGATCTGAACTGTTTGAACAGAGTTTGGATGATTTGAAGAAGTGGTTGGGAAATCTAGAGCAGCAGCTCCAGGGTGATGTTGATGAAGAGGTGAAAGATCTTACTAGTGCCAATATCCTTCTTAAGAAGCATCAGGTAAATACAATAGCAAACACTTCTCTTGAAACCATTTGGTACCTGTAACAGAAAATGAATTCAGAAATTAGAAGTTTTTTTCATCATCTTTTTCCTCACCACTCATTAGGGATAAATATACGTTTAACTTTCAAATTTTATTATTAATATTCTGTATTTATATAGATAATTTCCCTGTAAAGCCGCTTTAAAAATAACATTGAATTAAATTGAAATGAATTGAAAACTAAAAGCATTCCAGATGGTCTGGGAGTTTCTAATAATTCAACAGTTGACTGATAAGTCTTGTTTCTGGGAATCATACACTTGCTTAAAAGTGTAAAAAATGCACTTTGGAGCCATTGATTTTTTTTTTTTTTTTTGCTGAATGTCCCCCATGAAGCCAATTTGTGGTTTTATTTAAACCCATTCAATTTGAGTAATACTCCTCTGGATTGTCTGTTAAATGCTGTAAGTGTATTTTAAAATGAATAAGAAATATCACTGGTAGTGATGGGTTGTGGTTTCCACCACTGTATAAAAAATGGCAATGTAAAGTGACATTCTTTACATTATATCATGACTTCTTCTCATCATGCAGGGCCACCAGTTTATTATAAATACACTAGAAAATGAAAGCTTGTGATTAAAATTATGTATTATAAGGGCTGAACACACATGCTGAGGACCATTTCTTAATATTTAGAATCTCTGCCAAATAACCAACAAAGACTTGATTACTCTTTTAAACATGAGAATAAAATTGCAAATCTTTTTTCATCATATGGAACAGCAGCTGAAACACTAAAATAGGCCCTGTGCACTCTAGCTGAATTGTATATGCACTGTGTGGAAAAGTGGGCAACATTGACAGGCATTATTATTTAACTGCATTTGCACTGTTAAGGCCAGAGGGTGTGTGTAACCAAGCAAAAGAAATAACACATGTGCCTGTTTTGGTGTTTCACCTGCTGTTCTAAAAAACATCCCCAAAGCTTTCTAATGGACCAAAGTCTGATGATATCGCAGACTGGTCAAAGTGTTGGAGTGTTCCATTATGCTTGTCGAGCAACTTACACACAGATTTGGCCCTGTGGAGCCAGCATTTGCACCCGACAGCTGTCATCCTGGAATGTGGGCGTGTTAGTGTTGTGGTCTGCAAAAAAGGCAATCTCATAGCCTAGCTAATAAAAGATCGATTTTTATGACAAATTACATTTGTCCAGATGCTCAACTTTATAACTTTGTAAAACAGTCGATAGATATGAATTTAATTTGGGTCTGTGATAGAGATTTTTGAGATCAGGTGACAATTCTCACATACGTTAAAAGATGGTAAAGCCAATAAATATTTATGTCTATTTATTTAATTATTTATTCAGTAATTCATCTTTAGTAACCTTATTATCCTGGTCATGGGCACAGTGGATCTGGTTCAGTGGTTCACTGGCCACCATGAAATGTCACACACTGAAATGGAATTCAGTCCAACTTAGTGACTATACACACACTGATTTACACCCAATTTTACCATAGCCAATCCATCCACTGGTGTGTTTTTGAGAGGTAGAAGGAAACCAGAGGAACACTGGGAGAACTTGTTCAAAAACTTCACAGAAACAGTAACCTGAGCTCAGGATCAAACCATAGACATGCCATTATCTGTATAATTAGCTCAAATGTTGATTCTGTTTACACTAGAAATTGTCTGGTTAACTTCATAGACAGTGCTGTAAAATGCTTGGGTTTTTACTATAGATCTTTTATAGACAGCTCTATAAACAGTCTTACCTGTGCTCCTGCAGATGACTGAGAATCAGGTGCGAGACCGAGCGCGTGAGTTGGAAGAGCTACAGGAAGCTGTGCAGCAGCATGCTCCATTAACCGAAGAGCAGCCCGAACTGGAAGTTGAGCAGCAGGCCCTCCAGAGGGACTTTCAGCAGCTCCTTACACCTCTGGCTCAGCGCAAGGGAAAACTTGAGGCAGCTAAATCCGTGTACCAGTTCTACAGAGATGTGGCAGATGAGATGGTGAGTGGCAATTCCACAAGGAATGATTCACAGAGATCTAATAAACGGCCATTTAATCTTTTGTTTCATTGATGTTTTAGCTTTGGCTTGAAGAGAGGTTGCCTATGGCGATGTCGCAGGATCATGGGAACAATCTGCAGACAGTCCAGCTTCTCCTGAAAAAGAATCAGGTAATCAGGGCATGTCTTATCCTGACCTGAGGCAACATCACTAAAAAGTTTTTTAACTTCTCAGCATTATTTGTATTAATCAAATTTTATCCAAACACAGTCCCTCCAGAAGGAGATTGACGGTCACCAGCCACGTGTGGATGAGGTGTTGCAGCGGGGTCGACGTATGACGGCAGCTGCAGAAGGGAGTCCAGAGGCAGAGCATATGTCTGAGGAAATGAAGAGGTTGGAGGAAATGTGGGCACGGCTACAGGATGAAATGGCAAAACGCAGAGCTCGACTCAATACCTCTAACGATGCCCAGCAATACTATAATGATGCAGATGAAGCAGAAGCTTGGATTGGTGAACAGGAACTCTACATGATTGCTGATGATAAAGCAAAGGTAGAGTTGTTGAGGAAGAATTGGCAAATAGTTTGGAGAACTTTGTCAAAATCTTTTCACTCAATGTTCTGTTTGCTATTTTGTGCATTTTTTCAAAAATCGACATCGACTTTGTCTCCTCTTGTAACTTCTAATCTCCATTCTTCCCAGGATGAACAGAGCGCTATGATTCTGCTAAAGAGGCACTTGGTTCTGAAGCAGGTTGTTGATGACTATGCAGATTCTATCCAGAAGCTTGCTGACCATGCACAGAAGATGTTTGCTGAGGAGCATCCTGAAGGGTATGCTGGGTTAACACTGTAGATTTAAAACTCTCTAACAAGAGGAGTGTCATAGAAATTTATATTTTCCTGTGCAGGGAGGCTATCATCCGGAGGCAGGGTCAGGTGGACAAACAGTATGCAGGGTTGAAGGAGCTGGCTGAGGATCGCAGGAGGAATCTTGATCACACTTACCATCACTTTCTCTTGAGCCGGGAGGTGGAAGATCTAGAGCAGTGGATTGCTGAGCGTGATGTAGTGGCTTCATCACAGGAGATGGGACAGGACCTGGACCATGTTACGGTACTACAGAACATCCACATCTTCACACACATAGTAATGAAATACACACTTGATGGTAGAAATATTGAATGAGCTCTTGTTTCTGGACTGTAATTGGGTCACAAGCTAAATGGTCACCATGTAATAAGGTATGGATTTATAATGCCTCATTTGGTGTTATAATAATTATTGCATGTTACTGCTTAAATGACACTTAGACGCTGAGGGATAAGTTCAGGGAGTTTGCCAGGGAGACGGGGACTGTAGGACAAGAGCGGGTGGACACTGTGAATCATACCATTGATGAGCTGATCGAGGCCGGTCATAGTGAATCATCCACACTGGCTGAATGGAAGGACGGCATTAATGAGAGCTGGGCAGATCTCTTGGAACTCATTGACACTCGCACACAGCTCCTGACTTCTTCTTATGATCTGTTTAAGTAAGTTGTTCTGGATAAAATCAAATCAGTTTATTTAAAGCATTTCTCAATATGTCCTTTTTTGTTTTTTTAACATATGTTGACTCTTCAACAAACAATTAGTATCCTTTTATGTGCATTCCTGTGTAAATAAATGTAATTTTGCAAAGCGGTAGAAATAAAAAAAGGGTTATAACTCGTCCTTCTGTACAGGTACTTTTATGATGGCAAGGAGTTAGTAGTCCAGATCCATGAGAAACAGAATGAGCTTCCGGAAGATTTAGGAGAGGATTTCAGCAAGGCGGAGTCTTTCCATCGTATGCATGCTGCATTTGAGAGAGATATCAGCTCCCTCGGAAAGCAGGTAAATCACAATGCAGATGTTAAACAAGACTTGCATACCTTATCATCACTGAATGTTTATTTAATGTACTTTTGGAATCATTTAAGAAATACTAATCTTTCAGCCATCTTAATTTCACTTTATTTGGCACACATTTAAATATATTTTCTGGGAGCACCTAGACACTGCATCTGCTTGCGCTGCCATCTTGATTGTAGAGGTTGCAATATATCTCTTTTAAACTATGTTTAATATATACATCTCAGTAGACAATAATCAAGGCATTTCACTATGTCCAATCTTGTATATTTATTTATTAACGTGTATTTTTGTAACTTCTTTATTTAAATTCCTTTATTGTTATATGTTTAAATGCCCTTTTTGCTGTCCCTTTTTACATTATTTTGTTGTATTGTATACACTGACAATAAAATACCTTACCTTACCTTACCTATATAGGTACAGCAGTTTCAGGACACTGCAGTTCGCTTGCATGCCCAGTATGCTGGAGTTCAGGCAGATGCTATCAAAGCAACAGAGAAAGAGGTTGTAGATGCCTGGAAGGGTCTTAAGGCTGCCTGCGCTGGCAGGCAGAAACAGCTGGAGGAGACAGCCAACAAGTTCCGCTTCTTCACCATGGTTAGGGATCTCATGGCCTGGATGGAAAGCATCATCCAGCAAATTGAAACTCAGGAGAAACCTAGGTGAGTTGAGATTTGCACCACAGAGAATTCAAGCCAATTTAAGGATTGTGAAAATGTGCCTAAATGTGTGTTTTTTGCTCAACTCTAGAGATGTGTCATCAGTGGAGTTGCTAATGAAGTATCACCAAGATATCCGTGCAGAGATTGAGACGCGTGGACCAAAGTTTAATGACTGTGTGAAGTTAGGGCGGACTCTGCTAGAACAGAAGCACAAGGATTCAGATGAGGTACTTAGATACATCAGCAATTGAGCTGTCATATTAGGGTCTGTAGTAAGATTGATTTGCTATATTTCTCATTTTCTTCTATAGATCAAAGAGAAGTTGATGCAGCTAATTGAGAAGAGGAAGGAAATGATGCTTAAATGGGATGACAGATGGGACTGGCTTAGACTGTGTATGTGCTCTTGAATTATTCAAACATGCCTCATCACTTACCTTTAACACTCCTTGCACATTCCACTAGTTATCCTTCATGTATACTGTATATAAGCCTGCAAACTATTGCTAATGTCTCCCCCTAGTGTTAGAAGTGTGCCAGTTTGCCCGGGATGCATCTGTAGCAGAAGCCTGGCTGATAGCTCAGGAGCCGTACGTGGCCAGTAGGGACTTGGGTCAATCTGTGGATGAGGTAGAGAAACTGCTCAAGAGGCATGAGGCCTTTGAGAAATCCACTGCGACCTGGGAGGAGCGATTTTCTGCACTGGAGCGCCTTACAACAGTAAGAACATTACAGCTTTCAGTATGCATGTATAAGAGAATGTGTGCGTACAGTAACTTGTTTGTTTGCTTTTTTTTATTCTAGCTTGAGCTGCTTGAAATCAGAAAACAGCAGCAGGAAATGCTGAAGTACAGACAAGAAGAGGAAAAGGACAGCAGGTAATATGAAGTTCACAACACATCAGACACTTTGTGAACAGTTGTTAATATCATTAACTTTGTACCTTTGGCTCTTAGGAGAGATGACACAGGCTTTGCTGAAGAGTCCTCACATTTGGACACAATTGAAGAGCAGTCTATTGTTAGTGAAGTTTGCCATTTGAGCTCTATTTTTATTCTAGACCTCTGTACATTTTATTGGCCATTTAACAAACCTTTCTTTTTACACGTCTGTGTTTGTGTGTAGTCTGGCATGGCAGCAGTAGAGCCCAGCTCAGAGCATGGAGATAGCACTGCAGTGGATTCTGCCATGCCCATCTTTTCAGATATTCAGGAGAGTGGCTCTATGGAACTGGAGCCTTCAACATCTACCCAGTTTACCAAGGAGCCAGAGCAGGCTGCCACTCTTCCCATCATGCCTCATCATCACCTGCTGGAGGGAACACTCACACGTAAACATGAGATGGAGGGACCTAATAAAAAAGCATCCAACAGGTAACAAAATTATAGCACACTGTCCTCAGTTGATGTTGTCTTCATGTCAAAGTCCTACTACATAACGTACCTTTTATTTCTATTTTCTTGTCTCAGGTCCTGGAATAGCATCTACTTTGTTTTAAAACCGGGCCAGCTTTCAGCCTACAAGGATGCAAAGAGTTTTAGCCACAGTGTTACATACCATGGAGAAGACCCGCTGTCACTCATCAATGCTGTTTGTGAGGTTCTGACCAATTACAAGAAGAAGAAGCATGTGTTTAAACTGCGGTAAGCATGGCAAAATGCATTGTTTATTATCAAACCCAAGTGAAGGAAAAATTAGTAGCTCTGTCAGAGTGTTTTATGGCATAGTTAAGAAGCCAGGCTGAAACAGTGATTAGTTACTAATATTGAAAGAGTGCTATTAGTGTATATATTTACTTTCATTGATAGTAATATACTCACACAGTAAGCCCATGCCTTGTCTTTTTAACTGTATCTAACTTCTATATTACATTTTGGATCATTCTAGTTGTAACATTCGGGCCAACCATCTGCACATTTCTGTCCTCTGCCAGATTGCTTGGCAAAACTTTCCTCATATATCTATTACAGTTCTGCCAAAGAAGTCACACAATGAACTGAAGTCTACATACCAAGAAATTGAAATGTTAACGGCAGAGTTTTTATTATTTTTGCCCAAGAGTTCAGGGGTTCTATTATGTTTCAGGATACACTCCCTTTTTTCTTTTTTTTTAGTATTTTGGAATTTAGCGTGAGGTAAAAAAAACAACAACCAAAAACCAAAAAACACTCAACCTTTTGAACTCAGTTGTTTCCAGCTTTGTGCATCAGTTACTATAGTTGAATGACTTCAGTGTCTTGAGATGTATTCTTTGAGACCTAACCAAACAGATTCTTTGTTTAGCCATCTGGAATGAAACATGAACCAATCCTCTGTTGTTTTCTGCATATTGTAGGCTTGGAGATGGAAGTGAATACCTGTTCCAGTGTAAAGATGAGGTCAGTTCTTTCCCAGAATGCATATTTAATACTAAAGTCAATTTTTACACCGCATGGCACAACGTCTCCACAATGCTTTTTATTTTATAGTTGATATACCATGCAAACATTCCGCAAATATCCACATAATGTTAAAGTAAGCTTGTGGTAACATATGTTGGTGCAGAAAACATTCTCCAAACATTTAGGATGTTAATCCATTTGGTGCATCAGAATCAGAGTGAAATTTACACCTTGGCTTCATGTGGTATTTGGTTTGGTTTGTTTTCTCACTGCAAATAATAACATGTACTAAAAAACAACAATAAACAGTGTCCAATTGGTACATAGAATAATCTTATGTATTATACACCGATCAGGCATAACATTATGAGCACTGCCAGGTGAAGTGAATAACACTGATTATCTCCTCATCATGGCACCTGTTAGTGGGTGGGATATATTAGGTACCAAGTGAACATTTTGTCAGTTAATGTGTTAGAAGCAGGGAAAATGGGCAAGCATAAGGAGTTTGACGAAGGACCAAATTGTGATGGCTAGATGACTGGATCAGAGCATCTCCAGGACTGCAGCTCTTGTGGGGTGTTCCTGGTCTGCAGTGGTCAGTATCTATCAAAAGTGGTCCAAAGAAGGAACAATGTTGAGCCAGTGACAGGGTCATGGGTGGCCCAGACTCACTGATGCACATGGGGAGTGAAAGCTGGCCCGTGTGATCTGATCCAGCAGACGATCCAACATACTGTTGCTGAAATTGCTGAAGAAGTTAATGCTGGTTCTGATAGAATGGTGTCAGAATACACAGTGCATGCATACACAGTGCAATAAACAGCAGATCAGGGCTGTTTTGGCAGCAAAAGGGGGGACCAACACAATCATAATGTCATAATGTTATGCCTGTATTATTAGCATTGCTGAATGTTCCTTGTCAATTATCATATAACCATAAGAGAATGTTGTGTTTTGACGTTTGCAGATTGTTTTGGGAACATATTTGTTAGTCAAAATAGAAGATTCCTAGAACATTATACAGTGGTTCCCAAATAATAACAAAAGGAGAACCTTACACTAACATGAGGGAAATGTTCTGTGGTTGCTGAGGTGTTCTCCACTACCATCACCATCACCATAATCAAAGCATCAACTGAGGGAATATCCAGTACCAGAAACATGTAGAATGTGTGTCAAAGCAAAACGGAACGTGTTTTATAGGCTTGTTGCGGCCCTATCGCTTACTAAAACTTTTTATGTTGGTTTTTCCTTCAATTTGGCACCAATTATGGATTGTTTAAATGGCTATACACTCCAAAATAAACAAAAAATATTGTGTTAAGTATGTGACAAAAAATGTGCTTGGCATGTGTTCAGTGCAAGTGTAGTGCTGTCAGTTTAAAAGCTGCTCTTGTCTGAAATATTAGAGTCATTTGTGATTTTCTTGTTCACATATTACTTCCACAGGAAGAACTGAAGATCTGGACTACGGCCATAGAGAGAGCAACAGAGTATGAGACAGAGGAGCCAGTAGCAGGGCCTTCAGAACCTCGAGCCCAGAGTTTACCCCTTCCTTCATTTTCCACTTCCTCGGAAGTTCCCTCTGCCAAGAAGGAAAAAGAGAAGAGGTTTACTTTATTTACCAAAAAGAAGTGAGAGGGACCCTTACATGTCAGGACCTCAAAGAGAGCAAGCAAAGAGGACACAGTGGGTTGGTGAAGAAATGAACTGATTTATATTAACATGCTACATGCATTTGTTTCTTCCTTTTTTTTTCTTTTTTTTTTTACATTATGTTAATTTTTAGTATTAAAAATTACACTCGTGCCTGTATGTATGCCAGTGAAATGTTGCTATGGTCCACTTGTTTGCTTTGTTGTTTTACTTTTCCCCCCTTAAACCTACCAGATTCACATTCAGACAAAAGCACAGGAATGCTGTTTTCACACTCAACCAAAGATACTTTTTTTCATTACTTGTTCTTCTTTTGGGCATGCTTTCTTAATATTATATCGTAGATTTATAATCACATGTTAAAGCATTTTCTCAATTTGCCATACTTCTCAAAATGGTTGCAAAATGTGATACTGTGCTCTTTGTGTTGGAGCTTGTACAATGTACAATTTACAATTTACAATTGGATTTTACAGAGTTTGTTGTAATTGCCAATTAGCCATACAGAGGTTTACTCAGGAGCTTTAGTTTATACACTGTACACTACTGTATAGAATTAATACAAGTGCAGTAAGCACAGTGGTCAACAAACTTTTTTAATGTTCATCTTTAGTTATTTTCCCCCCATGGAATTAGGATTAACTTTCTGCAGTATCCTAAGATGGTACCTTCCTAGACAATACATGATAGCAAGTGTACTAAGAATTGTCCAAAACCTCTAATATGCATAATGTTATTTTTTTTTCTAATGCATGAATGTTTGTGTTTATTTAATATGGTGCTACATGACACAGCGATCACTGGCTCTTTACTGACTAATCAAAATTTATAGTGGCTATCAGAAGCATGCATCATGTCTCTTGTTTTAATCATTATCACATTAATACCATGTTTTCTAAAGACTTGAGAATATGATGTTGGGTCAGTGATGTTTAAAGCAATCATTCAATTTCAGAATGTATATGGAAAGAATGTGCGACACCAATTTGAATGTAACATACAATAGGAGGTGAAGCTCAAACCATAGGAGAGGACAAGGAGACAGTAAAGACTGGTATTTAGTAATTTGTTGGGGGAAAAGGTATAAAGTTATATGTTTATGCATAAATAATACATAATCACATCTGATTGGTTTTAAATGTCTCTTTTTACATGTACCTCTGAATGCAGTATTACTTTGTTGTTTTCTTTGCTCTAACACACCTGATCCAACTAATCAGAAGATCTTTTCTGAGCTGATGAGGGTGTGTAAGGGCAAAGGTATCACTGTGGTAGTAAATAATACCTTAGTGTAATGTGAACCTTCAATACAGTATCTCATACCTCATCTGGCTAGTTTAGTTTCTGCATATTCTTGATTGTTGTTTTTAATTCTGGGGAAACTGAACAGCAAACCTTGTCGTTCAAAATAAACTTTTCAAACATTAGAGTACAAGAAGATATATTGTTTAAACCATATCATTGTCATTCAATGATGTACCTTTTGTGCTTTTACTTCGTTCCTGTTATATGGCAACTGTAGGTACAATAAATGTAAGGCTGGCTATGAAAAGAGCTATGAAAACTGGCAAAAGCTACGTAATTGATGGATTCTTAGACACAGTAAATGTGAACATGCAGTACGGAATCTCAATAATGGTTTAATTCATGGATACTTTCCTTTAAATTACACTCAGAAAAAGTACTAGACTATAAATGTAATTGTTGCTGGCTTATCTTGCATAACTTTAACATTTATCCATTGTGTGGAAACATGGACAAAAAGATTTAAAGTACATAAATATACTGTAATGACCTTTTGACATAAAATATGTAATTAAAATGTACACTAAATGCACATTTCTAGGGAAAGATACAGGATAAAGGTATGAAGGCACTACTACTTGGGGACAGTGGTAGCTCAAGTGGTTAAGGTTCTGGGTTGCTGACTGGAAGATCAGGGTTCAAGCACTGCCAAGCTGCCACCGTAACCCGCAAGGCCCCGAACCCACTCTGCTCCAGGGGTGCTACATCATGGCTGACCCTGTGCTCTGACCCCAACCCTCAAGGATGGAATATGTGAAGAAAGAATTTCACTGTACAGTAATGTATATGTGACAAATAAAGACAACTTAACTTTTCCAAACAATTTCCTGATGCTAAATGTATGACACTAATCAACTGTACAAATGGTACCACTTATTACTCTCTTTTCTCTGAGAGTGTAGGTTTCATTTCACAAGGTGTATGGATTGCTCCATGCAGGTAAAGTTTACTTCATGGTTTAATTCATTTTATTCAGCTGTGAGACATAGCAGAGGCTAGCAGAGGGTGCTATTGAGCTAAAGGCAATTGAGTAACCTGCCACACCATTTAGCCTGTTAGTTACGTCATTTTGGAATTAATCCCGCCTTCCTTTGCCATTCATTGGTTATGTCTCTCAATTCGGAGGCGGTGACTTATTTATGATTGGCTCTTTGGGGTGTCATTGTGCCTCACTATTCATGCTTAGCACAGGTTGAATGCTCGGCAACAAAGTAACGCAAGTGAAGCGTGTGGGCAGGAGGTGAACTTTATTCGTTTACAGCATTGCAGGCCACAACTTTTTTTCTCCCCCTTTAATGTTAGTTTCCGCGTTTGGATTGTGTATCAGGACGTATAGGCATACGATTTCTTTTCTTTCTGGCTTTTTTAAAGAAGTTTTTATGATCTGCTCGGCTGTGTACTATAGTACGCTTCACTTTGTTCGGGACCCTCGCTTATTGATCATGTCTCAGGAGGAAATGGTGCCGTGAATGTTTATCAAGCCGCATCCAACAGTTCCTGGAAAGTACCGTGGTGTTTTATTTCTACACGATTTTTTGGGGGGGGGTGGAGGAAGCATCTTGGCACGTGAAGGAGAAAAATGGTTCTCGTGTTTAAGTTCGGTTTCACTTTGCGCATCACGGTAATATCGTGCACTGGGGATCGGCGTGGTGTTTAGGACATGTTGGAGTGAACTGACTTGTACAAACGTTTTTTTGTTTGTTTGTTTTTGGAAGTTATTGCTGTTTCTCAAAATGGATGTAACTGTGTCTGAGCTGATGGCCAACTTTATGGAGTCCCCGCTGGTGGTTTGGGTAAGTAAAGAAAGAGGGTGGATGATGAAGGAAGACACGGCACCTGCTGCTGGGTGTGTTATTTTGAATATAGACCTTTGTATTGCACTGCGTTTTAGTGTTACTGCAGGTAGGTAATGCAACAACAGACACCATGACCAATAAACCTCTGCCTGATGAACTAAATGGCTCATTTTAGCTCTTATTTATATTTTCATATAAAACCTTTTCTTTTTGCATTCTTGCAATTTTTTTACACTGTTACCCATCCAGAAAAATCAGTTGAACATCAAATTTGCACATGCTTTGTAGACCCATGTTATTTTTCACGAATTGTGCTGCAAGTTTTTGTGTTTTTCCCCCCCTAACACCGTTAGTTATTTGTAACATTACAGGAGATTTTCAAACAAGGATTATTTTATTTTCACACGTGATCACAGGTTATTTGTGATCTGTGCGCGAGCGCAGAAAATTCACCTTCACAGGTTTTCTTTCCTTGTGATCCCATACAGTATTAATGAAATATCACGTGTGTGATTTTATTTTATCTTTAATTGTTACAGGTACACTGCTTTTGGATTCTTTTACAATGTGTATAATTCACCTAAAAAAAAAAAAAAAACTTTTTGTTAACAACAGTGCTGGGTATTTTGTTTGTGCCTATGGAGGAGGCTTAAAGCTTCTATGTTGAATCCTACAGCAGCCTGGTCTTGTAACACACTCTTGGGGGGTGGGGGGAGGAGGGGAAGCATACTAAACTGGACCATTTCTTGTTACTGGTCTTTAGTTGTTATATTTAGTATGTATATTTCTGCTCGAAAGATGCATGTACTGTCTGTAGTGCACGTTTGGTATGTTTCTTTTACCTCGAAAGGTTTAACTCTAAAAAGAAAATTGAATTTTTTTTTGTTTTTTTTTTAAATTACACCATACCCAGATTTCAAGGTGAAATGTGCACATTAAATGGACAAAATATAAGAAGTACCACCCAAGTGATGAGAAAAGGTACTTTTAGTACCTAAGAGTACTGAAAGTGAAAGTCTTTGCTACCCTGAAGAAAACCCCAGTCCTAATGTTACGCAAAACTGAGCTGTTGCATGTAGAGCATGGTGTCTGTGTGTTAATGGGAGGTGGTCACACTTGATGAAAGCATCTGCTATAACCTGCCGGAACTTCCCACGACCCTTACATCGTGGCACTGCATCCTGTTTGGCTGCCTCTCCTACTGCTTTCTCTTTTCAGTCTCCCGCCATTATGTCTCACATAACAGCAAACTAGTTTACACAAGGCCTCAGTCAAAAATAAGTAAATAAATAAAGAATGAAAGTGCTGCTCTGTTTGGTGGAGTTGATCGACAGCAGTAGAGCATATCATATTTGCTCTTATGCTTTCACTCTGCTGCTGTAGCTGTAGTTAAGTTCTGTTCTCTCTACAGGTGAAGACCTTTGGGCCGCTGGCTTCCAACGCCGAAGACAAGCTCTCTATGTTCATGGAGTTAGTGGACGGGGTCTTCCTTCATAAGATCATGACCCACATGTGAGTGAGCCCTAACTGCAGTACATATAAATGTGTTCGTGTTTGTGTAGTTGAATCTTGCAGCTGTCATGCGGCTTGAAACCACATCCTATCTCTGCTGTCTGATCAGACTGGGTACTGACACGATTTCTGCCTCTATGCTTCATTACTCACAATCAGTGTGTAATTACAACACCGTCTAGTGACAGTGAGCTGCTTTAATAAAATCGGTTAAGGAATGATGCTGAAGGATGTTTGCCGCCTTTTTAACTGAAAATGACACGTTGGTAGTTTCAGTCTGTTCTGCTGTAACCTCAGAGGATTGCAGGTGACTTTCTTGCTTCCTGTTCGGAGAGCATTACATTTTTGATGATGATGAATTCCTGCTGCAGAAGAGCCTCTGAGGCTTTGCTAGGTTATGATGCCTCCTGTATTATACTGCAGTGGTGTTGAAATGTAAAACCACACTTCACACTCCTGTCTCTTGAATGTCTGGTATTCCAGAAAGGGAGTTTTTGGCACAAGGACAACGTGGTGCAATTCTGTAGACAGCTAAGAATAATTTCAGTAAATTGAAGCACCTCTTAAACTGAACACAGTTCAAAGTACACTCAAGGATTTTCATGTCAAACACCTCTTTATAGTCATCCAAATTAATGTACATAAGGAACATGGTTTCAGTCGTGTAGCTGGTATTCGTTCTGCATGTTGTGAGTTTGCTGCTCTCTCTTCAGTGTTGCTCTGCCCTCACTCAGTGTTTGTGTCTTTGTGCTTTTCCCAGCTGTGCTAACTGAAGCGTCCCTGCATGACCCTGCCCCCTCCCTCCCATCTCCTTTTACCCTCTGTCCATTAAGCTTGCCCAGTCCTTTCGGTTATTAATGAATATGACCATTGCTCCTCAGACAAAGAAAATATTTTGCTCATAATAGGGGGTTTGTTGTCACTGGGGCAGTTCAGATCAGGGCATGACGTGTGCTTGGGTCTCCACGCTGACTGCCCCATTCAAGATATTGTGCCATGTGTTGTATAAATCATGCACGAGTCTTGCTTCTTGCTGTATTAATGAGATGCACTAGACAGACCGGTTGAATCCTTGTGTGTTTGGAAACCAACCACAATGAAAGTTTCAGTTGTTTTGTCTGAAAAACGGTTCAAATAATGAAACCAATTTATTTTCTCATCTAGTTTTTCTGATTGTTCACCATGTTGTTGGTTCTAATTGATGGCAGATTTAGTGTTTGTAGATGCTTATTTCTGTTTTATTTGAATGTTTTCATTCCAGGCTTAGTCATTGCCAGTGAAATGTGAACACATTAGCAGTGCAGCGTTACATTAGCCTCTCTTTCTCTCTTGTTCTTTGCCAAGAGATTTTCCTTCTTATTCTGTGTGTATTAAAACACTGCTTATTAGTTTGTATTTACATCTGTCTCTCTCTCTCTTTTTTTTCTTTCTCTTGGTGTCTCTCTCTCTCTCTCTCTCTCTCTTTTATATTTATATTTTTATATATATATATATATATATATATATATATATATATATATATATATGTATATATATATATATATATAAATATATATATATATAATATATCTATATCTGTTTCTCTGTCTCTTTCTGTCTGTCTTTCTCTGTGTCTCTCTCTGTCTCTCTCTCTCTCTCTCTCTATCCCTAGAAACCTTTGTGTCATTATGTCTTGATGTGTTTATAACAAGCTTTTGTTATTCTTAATTCATTTCCTTTAACTGTCTCTTAAGGTCTGTCTCTCAGCAGTTGTCCTGACCTAAACACTGGACAAAGCATTTAAAGGAAGAGCAAGGTTGAAAAACGGTCATAGCTTTAAACTAACCCACCCCACAAACAAGCAAGCAGAACTGGTGAGCCAGACTGGCAGAATTTGCGTGCTCTTCTCACAAAGCCAATGTAAATGAGGCTGGGACAAATAAGGTTTGTGTGGGAGTGCCACTCGTGTGTGCCAGAGCCGGAGTGCTGGTCAGATAACTCCAACTTTGTTCACTCTCACTCACACACCCGAATACAGACTGTGTTTAAAGGCGTGTGATGATTCACTGAATGATATGGTAGTGTCTCTGCGGTACGGATTCAAACTTTTCGTCATTGCATGAAAATGCGCAATAGATTTCCATTTTTAGTTTAGACAAACATTACAAAAAGTAAAACAGCTGACTGTGTGTGATCTATTCAGACTACTAGCAGCATCTAATGAAACAAAAGCTGTTCATTAGTAACAAAATTTAACACACTTAGTTAAAGATTTAGCTCTTTGGACAAGCATGTAGTTAGTTAGTTAGTTTGCAGGGTTGCCAGGTCTCTGCGTAATTTTCACTCTAACTGAACTGAACAACTGCACAGATACACTCACTGAGCATTTTATTAGGAATACCAGTGCATCTACTCATTCACGTACTGGCGTATCTAATCAGCCAGTCATGTGACAGCATCAGTGCAGTGCATAAAATCAAGCAGATTCAGCTTCACATTGTCCATCAGAATGGGGGAAATTGTGATCTCGGTTTATATTTATATAAGTGTTTATATTTACAGTTTAGAGTTCTTCAGTAGCTTTCAATTTCTGCGTTTGATTTTAGTAGACCTGTGGGATGTGGTAGAACAGCAGATGCATAACATGAAAGTGCAGCAGACATATCTGCAGGAATTGCAGGTTGCAGTCATGTCAGCTTGGTCCAGAATCTTAAAGGACTCCATGCCATGAAGATTTGAAGCTTTTTTTTTTTTTTTTTTTAAGAGTAATACTCCGTATTAGTGTAGTGTTCCTAATAAAGTGTCCAGTGAGTGGTAAGTGTATACCTGAAACTTCAGGAATTGGAAAAGTGAGTGCCTTTTTTTTTTTTTTTTTGTCCTTCCCTCTCTTCTAGCCCAATTTGGCTAGTTAAAAGCACAACCCTTCACTCTCAATGAGGGAGTCATGTCAGAAGCATGCAGTGCTTTGTTTCCCATTCTTCTGTTAGTGAGTCATGTTGTGTTGTGAAAGTCACTCAACATCTCTGTTTATTTTAATTGTGCATATGTGTAGTTTATTGTTTTACTTTTTAACACAAAGCTTGAGGTTAAATGAAACATTGAAGCTGTGTGTGTGTGTGTGTGTGTGTTTTGGGGGGATGGGGAAGTTCCAGTATTTGCATCTTTGCTTATCTGTTAGCATGTTTTAGTTACACAATAGTTTTTTTCTGAATTGTTCTAAGATGTTGTTTGGTCCACTCTATTTTTCCAACAGAGACCCAAATCCTACAAACCACCGGGTGAATAAACAAGTAAACAGTGACGTTAACCTCAGAATCCAGAACCTCAGCACTGTGATCAGACACATCAGAAACTACTACCAGGTAAGACAGAGGTGTGAGGCTCATGCATGGCAGCAGAGGATTTCCTGCTTACTATCTATAGACTTATTTAAAGTGCATCTCAGATGTTCAGATTACTACTTGGTTCAAGGTTGTCATGTGGCAGCTGGTGTGCAGAAAAAAAATCTAATTGTTTTTACCCTGTATATGTCTTAATAGTATGCAAGTACAACATTACTCCATCTGTCTGATTTGTTTACTGGCTGATCTCTGGAAGGTAGAGGGCAGTTAGGGTGGTCTCTGAAAATTTCACTAGGCTTCTAATGATCTTTAATGATAGGAATTAGAGTGAGGGGAAAGGGAGAGGGTTCAGAAGAAAGACTATCGTTAGCACAAATCCTCCACTTTCATCCTGCATCCTGGTGTGTGGCTTTACACAACACTTTTGCAGGACGTATCTATAATTTTGTGGTTATATGGGTGGATATGATGTCCATGCAGTGTTTTGCTTGATTCTAGGGAGTGTTTAAATGGGTGTTTCCTAAATCCGAAGGTTTTCTTTTCTTTCTCTTTTCTACAGTTACCTACACACCTGCTGATAGACGTAACAATATCGAATAAAAAGCATGACACTTTATTCAAATCTTGCAGTTATTTAATTACATTAAAAATGTAGTTTAATAAAGACACTCATTCTGTCTCACTGCCTTAGATTTCATCTCACAATTTTTCTTATAAGATAGTGCTGACTGTGGTGTTAAAGAGAATCAGTAACACACACTGTTCTCTCCTCCTAAACCAGGCCTCCTCAGAAGCATATATAAGGTTAGATGTCTGTTCTACACCTTTAGTCAGGGTTTTAGAAGCCTGTCCTAACCTTAGCCAAAGCACAGGTTTTGAAGCTCAACTGTAGCCTGACACAATTCTGCTTTTAAAAAAAAAATCCTCCTCTCTACAGGGTTTTAGCGTGCTAAGTCCTGACCTATATACAGTAGCCATGAAGATATGTTTTTAATGGAAAATGCAAAGCACTTCTGCCAAAAGCTGTAGCGGTGAAAGTCAAAACTAGACCAACACTGATCAGAAACCAAATAACAGATGATATTGCTAATGATGACTGTACACGTTATTCAGATAACACATTGCAAATGGTCTGAATTTCCTTTCTGTTGCTAAAGCAAGCTTTTGCTTCCTCTTATTCAATATGAAACATTATCTATGAGAGGGACTCGCAGGTAAAGTGATGCTGCATTCACATATACAATGATTTTATCTTTTTCCTCCGCAAGTCACCAGTCGCTGTGCTCTGAAGTGGTCACTAGGCATTCCTGCTACTGGTTGCCATAGTGATGAGCGTTATCAGTGGGTGGTGCGACTAGCATTCCATGTCAGTTTCCTTGCCGCTGAAATGAAACATTCTGGACGTAGATTTGACGTTTATGTATAAAACTAATCGGTGTTTATCTGCATCATATCATAAGCGATGAAAGAGAAGCAGTGTGTGCTCTTTGCCACTGTGCATGTGTGCTCTACTAAAGTAGACTTTGTCACATATACATTACAGCACAATGAAATTCTTTCTTCACATATCCCATCCTTGGAGGGTTGGGTGAGACCGCAGGGTCAGCCATGATACAGCACCCCTGGTGCAGGAGGGGTTGAGGGCCTTGCTGAAGGGCCCAACAGTGGCAGCTTGGCAGTGCTGGGGCTTGAACCCTGGTCAACAACCCAGAACCTTAACCACTTGAGCTACCACCACCCCCATCTCACTCCTGCACCAAGTAGCTCCATATTTACATAAAGTTAAACTTTTCTTAACTATCTCCTGACGTTGGACACGCCCACATCTGGTTGCCAACGGTCGTGTCTCCCCAGATATTGGCAGCTCTGATTGAAAATAAGAGTTCTTTGTAGTTATAGGTGTAAACAGAGAATAAGGAGGTAAACTAGTAGAAAAGAAATGCAGGCTGATGTTCTGTCTTGGGCCTGCTGTGTGGGCCTTCATAATAAGTAACAGAGCTCTGTGTGCGCGTGTGTGTATGGTAATTTGGAGGCATGCTTAACCTGTGGTAAATACACCCTCTAGCAATCACTTAAACCTGTCCAAACACAGCACTTCTCTATGTAGCCTGTATGCCTGAAGCAATCAGTGTGGCTATGAGCAAAAAATAACCCTCATTACTATTTCACTGAACATGAAATAGAAAGACACCATGTCTGTAAAAACCCCACGATCAGACCCCACTGTCATGACAGCAGTCTAAACAGCGGCCTACAGAGCATGAAACACGTCCAGTGTGGTTCTTGAAATGTGGGTGAGGAGCAGCTTCAAAGCAGCAACATCTCCGGGTCAGCACTCTCCTGATCAGGAACAGATGTGTTGTTTTTAGCTTGTGTTAATTGCTCCTCCATGGACAGGGAATGGTTGGTGTAGTTTGAGAAATTGCTCCTAGGTCTCCTTGTTGTTTTAAGGAAATCCAGAAAGTTGTCAGCGGAAATGCTTAACTTCTATAGTAATATATTAGCTATCATTTTAGATTAGAGTCAGTTTCTCTGGTTGTGTTTTAGCGCTCCACTCTCAGCAGATATATTCTGTTCCAGCTTTTTGAGTGTTCAGTTTAAATGTAAAAGATGCGATTAAAGAAAATAGTGGTTATTATTTGCTCAGAACAAAGTTTTCTGGGCTTGTTTGGGAAAAGAGGTTACATTAAACTAAAGGAGGCAATTAAGCACTCTAGAAAACCTTTTTTTAGACTGTAATAGGAAACTAAGCACTTGGGGGGGGGTTTATTATTATTATTATTATTATTATTATTATTATTATTATTATTATTTTTTTAAATAAATTCATAAATACTGTTCTATATATCTGACATTTATACAATATTAAGAGATCTTCAATAAATATTGCTTCAAGATGATTATTCTGTAGATTTCTTTATTCTTTTTTTTTAATTTAGCACTGATGTGAGTAAATGTTATGGCTAATCAATATTTTTTTCTTTTCTTTTTTTCTCCTTGTTTTTTTAAATGAAGAATTGTTTAGAAAAGGAAAAAAAAGGTCTGTTTTTTTATTTAAGTAAATAGAAAAGAATTGACAGTTTTTTTCACTTCTGTATAAGAAGTGTAGTATACTGTGGAGCAAAAATAACAATACGTATGTGTATCATGAATATTGTATATTGTTTACATTGTAATGGCTTCTGAATATCAATACAAGCCATCACAAATAGGACTGTACAATCCATGTCACCAGTGCACTTGTGAGCAGTTTATTTTCAGTGATCTTGAAATGATTAGTGTGAAGTTAACTCACAAATATCCAGTGAAGCATGAGTTTCTCCTCAGACATGAATGACACGCATTACTCATTCATGACTCAAGCAAGTCCACGAGCTTAGTGATATGAGGAGAGCGTGAACACTTCTCTTTTGTCTGCACACTATACCATCTTCTAATCAGTTACACAATGAATTAAACAATCTCCTTCATCTGTACTACATTCTGCTCCAGCTCTTCAGCTCAGTGAAGTATTGAGACGGCTGAGCATCAGCACCTACATGTACGTGCCAGTCAAACAGGAAGTCGATCTGATCAAGTACTAATAACTTTAGCAGAAAATTCATGTTGAGTCTTAGTGAGATTTATTTTCTTTTTTTAAAAGTGAAATGTTTATCGGTTTCTGACAGTACCTGCAATGGAACACAAATAAAAACATTTAGAATAGACCAGTTTAAATGAAATTCATTATGGAAAAAAAATCAAATAGAAAAATTAATTTTTATTAAAAAAATGCAGTGGAATAGCGCATGAGACGGAACCACAAATTTCTAAATAATATCCGTTTGACCAAGCTGTAAATTTTTTTTTTTTAGTTGAATTTTATAATGTTGCATAAAAAGGAGACCAATAAGTAATAATGTTTTAAAAGGATCTACCTTTTCCCCTTTTTAGTGCAGCACTAATTCTTTCAAATGGATGTGTTTTGAATTCTTCTGAAACCAACATGCATATTGATGGAGATTTATCCTTAATCCAGTTAAGTAAAAAACAAGCAACTTCTGCTCGATATGTCATCTGCTGCAAGCGCCTGTCAAATTGTTATGCATCAGTATATGGATTTTTTTTTTTTAATTTGGGAAGTGTTGCATTATGCCAGAGCTTTGTAAAATTGCAGTATTTTTTTTTCAGTCATTTGAAAAGAAGGAATAAAAACAAGCCCAAAAGTCTTTTTTTTGAAGAAGAAGACTTATGTACACTCAAAACATAAGATCCGTCCAGCACAATAAAGCGTTCAGCTTGTTCCACTCTTTCTGTTGTCTTCTCTTAATAAGTTCACTTAAAAACAAGCCTTGCTGCATTGAGAGCCAATCTGTGGAAATATATTTCAGGTCATTACATAAAGGAGGTGTATGAACCAGTAGTCTTAGAAAGCAGTGTTAGTCCTGCACCCCGGAGGTTAGCTGAGAGGAAATGAGCTTGTATGTAATTAGTTAGGAGTCATAGCATAAGCTGGATAATCTCATTTGTTCCTAGATATTTGTTTTATTGCAGCTTTAAAGATGTGGCTGGGGAAAAACTACACATTCTCATTCTTAGGAGAAAGTCAAGTAGCTATAATTGTCATTTCAAACATACACCCATCAGCCATAACATTATGAGCAGTGAGTGGTGAAGTGAATCACACTGATTATCTCCACATCATGGCACCTGTTATTGGGTGGGATATATTAAGAAGCAAGGTCCTAATATTCTGCAAAGTTGATGTGTTAGAAGCTGGAAAAATGGGCAAGTTTAAGGATTTAAGCGAGTTTGACAAGGGCCAAATTGAGATGGCTAGATGACTGGATCAGAGCATCTCCAAAACTGCAGCTCTTGTGGGGTGTTCCCGGTCTGCAGTGGTCACTATCTATCAAAAGTGGTCCAAGGAAGGAACAGTGGTGAACCGGCAACAGGGTCATGGGCAGCCAAGGCTCTTTGATGCACGTGGGGCTGCGAAGGCTGGCCCGTGTGATCCGATCCAACAATTCTCAAGTTGCTCAAATTGCTGAAGACGTTAATGCTGGATCTGAGAGAAAGGGGTCAGGATACACAGTGCATGATATGTCAGGCAGGTGGTCATAATGTTATGCCTGATTGGTGTGTGTGTATATAGCTGACACATTACATAGTGAAATGAAACAGCATTCCTCCAGGATCATGGTCTATATAAGACCTGCAAAGAGCTCCGCCGAAGTTAGCGTAGCCATAATCTCTGTTACGGTGTAGATTTTTTTTAATAGAAATAAGTTATGCAAGTGTTTTGTTTGAATAGTTTGTGACAAGTAAACTTTGGTCCTTTGTAATGTCAAACAACCCATTTCTGTGTCCTGTTCAGTTACATGAGAAATACCCTACTCTGCATTTCTCACAAGGCTAGCAGGAATATTAGAAATGCAGGGCTTCTTACACCTTCAGTTAAGTGTTTTGAAAATAAAAAAGCATTACATCCAGAGGAGTCATCCTGGGAATCCTGTTATTGTAATTTACAGTCAGAAGGGTCAGGTCTGAAATGGTGTGAAATTTCAAACCTGCATATCTGAAAGAAGTATAGGTCTGAGACTGACCCCGGGTTTACTGTATGACCTAACACTTTTGTATTGTAATAGAAGACTTTCCCTTATAACCTGTCTTTGAGCCACCTACCATCTTCATCTTCTTTTTCTGCTTCATATTCTTTGTCTATCTTCTTTGTCTTCATCATCATCATATTCATTTTCTTTTTCTGCTATATCATTGTCGTCTTCATGATTATTTTCATCTTCTTCATGATCTTGATCATCGTCTTTATTTCAGTAGATTCAGATAATGGGCATCACAGTCTGACTCAGCCCTAACTGATCCTAACTGACAGTTCTTTGCTCCTTCGGTGTTGATTAGCCAGCTAACGTAGCTTAGTGGGTTGTTTTTTTTGTTTGTTTTTTATATATATATATATATATAATATACATATATATGTATATTATATTATACATATATATGTATATATAATCTCACAGAACTGGTTAGCCTGTAGTGAGACTGCAACAGCAAGTGTTCAGGTTAGAGATATGAATGCTTTCAGGATAAAGCACAAAACAGCCAGTGTTAGTGTACTGACTAAGCAATGTGTTTTTAGCATGTTAGCAAACACACGTTTCCTCTTTCACCTTGTGTACTCTGTGACACATTAATAGTATCACTGGCATTTGTTTAGGATGAATCTATTTAAAACTCTTAATGCGGTTTGAGAATTGTTTACTGGTACAGCTCACAACCATTTCTGTAAGTCGCATTTTTTCTACTAAAGATTATGAAATTTTTAGATTTCTTCAAATATCGTATGTTTATTTAGTCTGGCTTTCTGTCCAGCGTAATTTTACCAAGTTTCTTTTTTAATTTAATCTTTTTAAGACCTTTTCTCTAGGACAGAGGCCCACTTCATACACTGCTGTTCATACAGAGTGACGATCTATTTGCTTTCTGCCATTTAATTCTCCACCCTCAAAAATGAGATTAGCTCCCACATGACCCCCTGCTCAGCTAGCAGAAAGTATGCCCCTGAGAGACGGAGTAGCAGGCAGTAAGGACAGTAAGTCTCGGAGGGGGGAGGGGTGTCACGCTGGATCCTCCCTGCCTATTGTCTACAGTCTGCGTGTGAGCCGGTGTGCACTGTAAACCGACTCCACTCAACACTGCTATATGAGAGATGCCAGCCTCCAGGGGCCCCATGCTGAGCGTCTGAATGAAACCAGGCCACAGCTGAAAGCTTAGTGCTTTGCTGATTATTTCCTGTGTAAATTGACACATACTCACTGGACACTTTATTACGAACATTAAACTAATACTGGATAAGGTCACTTTCCTGTCAAAACAGCTTCAATTCTTCATGGCATTGATTCCACAAGATGTTAGAAAATTCACATGACTGCATCACAGTTCCTGCACGTGTACTTACATACCGTGACTCTCCCGGTTTACCACATCCCAAAGATCTTCTACTGGATTCAGATCCGGTGACTGGGAAGAATATTAGAAGATAGTGGTCATGAAGGGATGCACATGAACAGCAACAATATTCAGTATGTGGTATTCTAGTGATCATTGTTTGGTCCAAAGTGTGCCAGGAAAACATTCCATACACCATCACACCACCTTCAACAGCCTAGAATGTTGACTCAAGGCAAGCTGGGTTCACGGATACATGCTGTTGCTGCCAAATTCTGACCCTATCATTTGTGAAACTCGGCATAAATCCATTCATCAGACCAGGCTACGTTTATCTAGTCTTCACCTGTCCTGAGTCTGTACTCACTGCAGCCATAGATGTCTGTTGGAGTGGAAGCAGAAGTGGAACCCAATGTGGTTTTCTGCAGTTGTAGCCTATCTGTGTCATGGTTTGATGTGTTTTTTGCATTCTGAGATGCTTTTCTGTTCACCACAGTTTTACAGTGTGATTTGTCAGAGTTACTGTAGTGCCAACCAGTCTGGCCATTTTCTATTGACCGCTCTAATCTGAATGGCGTTTCCATCAACAGAACTGCTGCTTACTGGATTTTTTTTCTTTATTGCACCATTCGTTAATCTCTAGAGACTGTTGTAAGTGAAAATCAGCCGTTGTAGAAATACTCAAACCAGCCCATCTGGCACCAACAAGCCATGGGTGAATTCACTGAGATCACATATTTTCACCATTCTGATGGTTGAACACATGGTTGAACATTACCTGAAGCTCCTGAAGTACATGCCTCATCACCTGCATGATTTGATGTATTGTGCTTCTGCCACATGACTGGCAGATTTTAGATAACTGCACAAATAAGCAGCTGAACAGGTGTTCCTAATAAAGTGCTCAGTGAATGTGTGTTTATATATTTATATTATAAATATATAATCCCTCATCCCTTATAACAAGATGATGTCACTGGTTTGGTGTACATCTGCTTAATGCATGTAGTACTTAGCTTAGTTTGCTTTATGGCAGTTCTTTGGGCCTTCAACTGTTTCTTCAGATGTTTGAGCATCGTAACACGTCTTGTAATTGCAGCATGGTTAACAGTCTCTCACTAAGAGCACCCTGTTTGTTCAACACTCTGGCATTCTGGCAGTGTGTCTGTGTTAGTTTAGACACTGATTTACTCAAATCAGGCTTGGTAATGAAGGAAAATACTATCATTCTTCTTGAATTTATTTTTTTTAACGTCAGTTTATCAATAATTGGTTCATTGTTGATCTAAGATATTAATAATAATACATAAAAAATAATGTTTTGGGTTTTTTTTGCCTTTTTTACTGTATAAATCTATGATTAAGTTGTTTTGTAGAATATTTAAAAATGAAAATCACGCAATCAAGTCTACAAGACAGGACCGAACTGCTCTTCCTTTGGTGCATGGGCCAGCACTTGTTACTGAGGGAGAATGGAGCATTTGCAGGCTTTAGTGTGGTTTCACTGACGTTTGTTTCCTAGCAGGATGTGTACAGCCGATCCGTCATGTTTGAAGCCCTGGCTGAAGATCAATGGATCTTTTAAAAGTAAATGATTAAAGCAGCATGTCAAACCCTAAAGCTTAGAGAGGCTCCAAAGAGCTCAGGTGACTCAGCACCACTCTCTGTTGTATTGTATGCTGATACGGTAAACCTCAGAGACCTCGATGTGGGCGTGCACATACAGCCTAGCAGTCTGCCATAGAATCGTTTGAGCTTGTCTTCGTGCCTCCGTTATGGAGGTGGAGTATAATAGACTACATTTGGGGGAGAGAGGGAAGTGCGAGAGTGTCAGCTCTTTGGGTAAAAGGGTTGCCATGGACTCTGGAATGTCTCCTTCTCTTTTTTTGCTTTCTTTTTCTCCTCTTCTCTGGGCAGCGAAAGTTAGTGTGGATCCACCCACAGCACACACTCACTCAGAGTTTAAGGGTGTGTGGGATTTGTTTGGTCTGCCTGAGCTTAACGTGTACGTCCTGTGTGTTTACTTCATGCTACTATAGTAGCCACAAAACTCCAATGGCCCACATCCAAATGGTGTCACATAACCCCTCCTTCTTGCGTTGTTTTGAAATCCTTCATGGTTTAAACATTTCTAAGACCTGTCCATTTGTGCAGGAAGAGGCCCGCAGAAATTCTTCCCATGTGAAAATGATGTTTAGAACCTCAACACGACCTTAAACAATTCAACTCAGTTTATTGCCTTTTCTCTTTACGGTGCTTTTAAAAGGGAGTGCCGAAAAGCAGTATCGTCTCCAGAGAAGCCCATGTGACAGGAAGTAGTAGCCTACTCCATGTTCAGTGTCACCTGGCCTCTTTGTGTCCTTGTTTGTTCACGTTGCTTCAACATGACGTTTATGGTCTTTATGTTGGTTAGTGGTGGTGCATTGCTTTACCTTGAATTAGCTCCATGGTTTTTGTGTTGCAAGTTTTTCAGAAAGACAGTGAGTCACCTGGACTGAGATTGTACAGTATCAACTGCTTCAAATGAAGTTGCGAACAGAACCCAAAGCAGCTGTTTCTGCATTTGTCTTCCTTTGAATTGTCTTTTCCCTTTCTCTCAGAACATTTTTGTAGCTGTTAAACTTTTCCAGTACCTGAAACCTTTTAATTGTGGTGTCTAGTGGTTCCGATATTGACAGCAGGATCTGCCTTCCTGTCTGGTGTCAGCGTGTAAAGGATCGTTACTCTAATGAGCTGTAATGACCTGCACGCTGCCACCTCAGCAAGCTGATGGAAATATAGAACAGTGTCTGTGAGAGAACGAGGTCACAATTATTATGAAACTGACACTCACATACACAGACAGTATTTCATCAACCTCCATAACCAACTTTATAGCGTGAGCCTGGTGGTGTGAATATTGATTGGACTGGAATGTTTCAATGGCCAGTGAAACCGCCTCAGGCTCTGCTGTGATGTGGGTCATGGTAGCATGAAAGCCCTAATTAGCCTGTGCTCCAGTGACCACCTTTTTGTGAAGACATTCGCTGTCACTTTACACCTTTTTTTTTTTTTTTTTTTTATTCTCCTTTTTTTTTTTACAAGCTTTGACTTCTTTGTTCTTTCCATATGTGGCCTTGAAGTGGATAAATAACACTGCATGTAATAGGCCAGTGGTTTAATGGGGTTAGAATTTAAAATTCCACATATGGCAGTGTCAGATGGCACATGAGCACAAAGGCAACAGGTATTTAGCCAACATTTTGAAAGCAGTAAGACATGCAGAGGATTAAAAAGATGTATTCTGTATCACTAGACACAACATACCATCCACACAATATCCCTTCTGAATCTTCTGAGTGCTGTGATCCATAAAATGCCATCGGTGTTGGACAGATGCCTAAACCTCTGTCTTTACAGCTAACCCTTAATTATACACACACTATATGGCCAAATGTTTGTGGGACACCCACATGTGGGTCTTCCTTAAAATGTTGCCATGAATGGGACTCATTTATATTTATATAGAATGCCATTGTTCGATGCATTTTAGTTTCCCTTCCCTGGAATTAAGGAGGCCAGACATGTTCCAGCATGACTCCATGCACACTGAGCACCATGAAGACATGCTGTGCCCAAGTTGGAGCAGAAGAATTCATGTGTCCTGCATGGAGCCTTGACTCAGTCTCAGCCCCACTGAACACCTTTGGGATGAACTGAAACACTGACTGACCCAGACCTCCTCGCCTAACATCAGCGCCTGATCGCACTAATGCTCTTTTTTTTAGCAGAATAAACACAAATCCCAAAAGTCACGCTTTAAAATCTAGTGGAAAACTTTCCCAGGAGAGTGGAGGTTATTATAAGTTAAGGCAGGACTAAATCTGGACTGGGGTTTTCAAAAAGCACATGTATAACTTTGGTGGTCAGACATATACTGAAATTATGGAGCATACATCACCAAAGCAACAGTCATCTATTTTCTACGTTTTAGCTTTCATTTTCTACTCATGTCCGTCTCTTTTCTTTTCAACTGCATTCAGTCTAGTTTTCAAAATGCCCGACTCTGATAACCCCAGAAACTGTAGACACATTTTTCACCTTAAGGGTGTTGAACCATGGTACTAGAACTCTTCTGGTTTGGGTAACACAGGGCCTTGCCATCTGTTAGAGGTTTATGCAGGTATAATCTTCATTTTCTCCCCAATTTGCTCACTTATTTTTAGAAATTAGGTATATTGTCAACAGTATCAGCCCTTTATACACTTTCACTATTTGTATGGGGCACATCTTGCTCTAGACTGTATGAGCATTGTGTGTGAATCTTTTAAAACCAGCAACTAGGCTTTCTGTATTTTAGTTTTTAGACCTGGAGGTCCCTGAAGGGACCTATAACAGGTTTGTATCAGTTTTTGTTTGACCTTGACGTGTGGTGGTCTGTATGGTGTCGCACTGTTCTGTCACTGATGCACTGATGAGCTACAACACGGGTTGGCTTACTTTACTATTTAGCATAGTAACGATTATTTTGTATAACTGAGATGAAACAAGTTGCCTGGCTGACGACACCATTATTTACATTGTAAGACAGACATGAGGGCGTGCCTCGGGTCATTAGATACTAGATGCTAAATGCTGAAAACATTTCGCAGGATGGTGCAAAAGATGCAAAGATATAGATACATTAAAATAATTGAATAGTCATTTTAATCATAGGTTCAAAGTTTAAGAAAACCCCCCAAAATTATCAGCTCTGAATGAATTGTACTTCCTTTCTAACTTGTTGACTGAATTTTCAGAAGGTGATGGATATAAAGCTTGAAGTCGCTTAGCTATTGCTTTTTTTTTTTTATTTTTTTTTTTAAAAGAGTTATGACATTAATCAGCATAATGGTCAACATCCAACAATTTTTTATTGAAAGTGCGACTCCTGAAAATTTATTTCTTACAAAACTCTGGAAGGCGACTAACATGACGACTGAACAGAGGCAACAGCTGCTTAAAACTTCTACATTCATGATTCATTCATGGCTGCAGATTAGACACAACAAACTTATTTTGTTTTACTCCACTTTCTCGCTTCACGTTACCAGTTCTGACTAGCGTTGTTTATTCTGAACAGATAAGAAGTTTGTTTTTACTGGAGAATAAATGCATATGTCTGTCTAGAAATCTTTACTGTCTGCTTTGTTTTGTTTTGTTTTATTTTTCCATGTTACTTAACAAATCAAACCACACAGGGCAAACAAAATGGCAAATCTCCCAAAGTGTGAAAATTTCCTCTTTCTCAAGGAGTTGTCTTCAGCTATATAATTACTTGAATGCCTAAAATACAGAGGCTGTGATGATTTGCTTGGTTTAATCCGCTAGAGTAATTTTCTGGGGGACAGCAGGGGTCTAAGTTTAATATTAATTTTCAAGTGTGCAGTGTGTCGACTGAAGGCCTGGGGAGAATGCAGCTAGCGCTATAATCATATGTTACACAACAGACTTTGATTTAATGACAGTTGTGTCAGATTACCAGTGTGTAATTACCATGTATCTGTCCTCAGATACATTTTTGGTGAATATCTTCTGAACTATTCAAGATTTACAGATACAAGATAGATTATGCAAGACTAGATGTAAGAAAATGAAAAAAGTTAGAGTTTTTGTCCCATTAGTGTAGATACAGTGGGAACTCGGCATATGAATGCCCTCCCTTGCGAATTTCCACCTTAAGAATTGAAATTTTGCAAGAAATCGGAATATGAAGCATGTTTGGCATACGAACGAACCAAACTGAACGCTGGCTAAGTTGCACGTACATCTAGAAGACTTTCAAAACTTGTATGCATCAGTGGAAAGCCAATCGAAGCGAGTTTACAAATTTTTCTTCAGTCAGTGAAAGCTGTTTTGAAAGAGTCAACCCACAATACCAATGTTGCCTTCAGCATGCGTTCAAAAGCTATGTGTGTTGGTTTTTTTGTTTGTTTTTTGCACATTTTTTTTGTTGACAGATTGGTGCCATGGATGGTCTGTTCTATTTTTAACCCAAGATTGGTGGCATGACTTCCTGTGAGAACCCTTGACATGGAATGCTTGGCTTGGGTCAGTTCTTTGTAAGCAGCTATACAGTTTACATACGCTTCGTATTGCCAATATTGATCATATTTTTGGGTGGCTGGGATAGATTATCTGCATTTACATTATTTGCAATGGGAAAATTTGTTTTGCGATACAAATATTTTGCCTTAAGAGCTCACCTCCAGAACAAATCAAATTCCTATGCCGAGGTTCCACTGAAATTTTGGTAGCTTTGTCTATACTGACTTTGCTGATTATACATTTTTATTATATTACACTTTAAAAGTTAGCATGTGCTTGACATCTTTGAAATACGACAAATTTTTATTAAACCCAACATTACAGTTTAACTTTTAACCTTTTTTTTGTCCTCTCTTTGCACAAAATATGCACACAGAAGCTACAGGGTCATTTATCTGGATATAAACATGTAGACGTGTAAACATCATCAATCTGGATATAACTGTGTGACTGACGTTTCTAAAAAAAAAACAATCAAGGCTTTTTTTTTTTCCCCCTCTTCTTGCTTAGAAAACCATCAGACATCTTCCCAGCTGACCTCCAGGCATGAATAATTGATTTTCAGGGTCTCAGGAGCTGCATCAGTTTGTTAAATAGTGCAGTCGAATGAACGAGCCTCCATTTGAATTGCAAATTGGATATAGTCAAATGTTCAGTGGAGAGGAATCTGATCTTCATGCCCTGTAACTCGGTTCTATTGTCTAATGTCAGCTGTTTTTATACAAAAAAAAGTGTCATCTAAAACAGATAACATGGTGCATCTTTTCCTACATTGTTCACTGATCACAGCTTAACTAGAAGACACTATTGATACTGTCTGTCCAACGCATCAAATGCCTCTTAAGGCAATCTGAATCTGATCAATCTGACTATTCAGAGTCCAGTACTCATACGTGTGGAATGGCACAGCTCTGTGCTGAAGCAGTTGGCAGGAAAAACTCACAGTAAAGTGGCTGGTGGTTGACGAAAATTTCCATCAGTCTCATGAAATTGGACAGTCGTACCACAAGCACAAATAACTCCCTCAGCACATCATTTTTCCATTAGTGTACTTGCTGTGTGAGCACCGATTAGTGATATGTGATAGCGTCTACCTCAATTGCCAGGGATTTCCTGAAAATACCAGTTAGAAAATGTGGACAATGCTGTGTGAAGGTGAAAGGTTACAGATTTTTGCCACACAGGTGCAACAACTCGGCCAAACACAACATCCTACATGTCAGGCCTGAGCGCTAATGTTCCTGCCTTTCCCTAACCGGTGCTTTTAATAATGACGCAACCCAGTAGACTCCTTAAGTTCCACTTACACCTCTATCGAATTGGGAAATGAATCTTTGCTTGTTAATAATTAACGTGTGTGTGCGTGTGCATGTGCGGACGTGTGTGCAGAGGTTTGACTAGTAGAACTGCCGAGTCAGGCTGTTTTCTTGCTGTCAGTATGTTCTCGGATAAAGCCTGCCATCTGTCTCTCTGCTAATATTTAATTTACGTTCATTGTGATATAGCAGAGTTCATGAATCCAGCTCAGTGTTGTGCTAAACAAGCAGGAGACCTTTTAAGTAGCTTTAAACATTTTACCTTTTAGAAGGATTATACTTCTTAAAAGATGGATGGAGACCTGAGCCTCCTTTTTTTTTTTTTTTTTCTTTTTTTTTTTCTTTTTTTTTTTTTTTTTTAAAAAGCTTAGCTGTTAGTTGAAAGTTGATACCATCTAAAACACAATCTGCTCGTGGTCTTGCATATCAAGTGCCAATAATTAGCTTGCTTAGGGTTTAGGGTTCAGTATCACATATATTCATGCGCTCAACTGGCAGGAATGTCTGGTTAAAGCACAAGCTCTTAAGAAAATGACTAAAAAACTGTTCAGTTCAGGGTCTGATGATTTCACTTTCCTGTCTAAAACTTATTCTCTGATCCAAACTATAAGAGGTTAGTGTTTCCCCTAATCCTGCATCATCTATAATGGAGATAAAAATAATATACAACTATACACTTCTGCCTATAGCTTTACAGCTGTATTGTGTAATATGCAGAATCTTCTGTTTTCCTTAAAATATTATTGTATACCAGGATCATTAGACTTAGCTGAATATTGACTAAATTAAGACAGAGTTTCTATAAGGCCACGCTGACCTTACAAGCACTAAGTGTTAATCCCTAAGCAGCTGGTTTGGTTCTCCAGCAATGCTCCAGTACTCAGTTTTGATAAGTTCCTTCCAGTCCTTTACATGAATTTATTAAATAACTCCTTTCCAAACTTTAATGCTAAATATTATCGCTGATGATCTGTTCATTCATTATTCTTTTTCCAGTCTGTCGACACCGCATGGTGGTGATGACTGTGATAAGCACATGGGGAAAAGCTACATGATTTCCTCTTTGACTGTTTTCATTCTTGTCGCATGGCCACCTATCACATACTGATAAACGATCTGTTTGATTAATGACCACACGCGAAAGTGCTTTGGGTCTGATTTAGAAATAATGGATTTCTGTGTTTTCACCCAATCCTGAAGATTTACGGTAGAAAACTGATAGGTGGTGGTAGCTCAAGTGGTTAAGGCTCTGGGTTGTTGGTCAGAAGATCAGGGCTCAAGCCCCAGCACCACCAAGCTGCCAATGTTGGGCCCTTGAGCAAGGCCCCCAAACCCCCCCCCCAGGGGTGCTGCATCGTTGCTGACCTTGCACTCTGACCCCAAACCCTCCTAGGATGGGATATGCGAAGAAAGAATTTCACTGTGCAGCAATGTATATGTGACAGATAAAGGCTACTTAACTTGAAAATACTTGAAACTTAACTAGTAAATTATTAGATATTAGTAAATTAAAGCTCTGCCTTTATGAGCATCCAATTTCCAAATAGGCCAATAAAGTAATTACTGATTAATTATAGCCCACAATTGCCCTACGATGTAGTAAAATAATTGCTCATAATGTTTGTGTGTTTCTCAATGGAAACCTTTTCAGGATTGTGTGCTGCACATTCCTACTAGTCTGTTGATGCCTTTTTGGAACAGTGAAACCGGCAAATTAGAAGCTTAGGGTTTGCGTATTGTCTAAGATACTTGACATGCAACACTATACTGTCTCTCCTTTTATGATGAAACATGGTCTTTTAGCTAATTGTTTGCTCTCAGTCTGATTAAAGCAGATGTTTGTGTCTGATAAAGCCATATGCGAGTTTTGTAGTGCATGATCGTCTTAGACTGGAGGCTCTGAATAAAAGAGCATTATGGATCAGAGTGGTTCAGTGAAATTGTCCACTCAAAATAATCCCAACATTATCTGAAATATTCGTTCGTCCATTTTCGGTACGTCTTATCCTATACAATCTGGAGTCTATCCCAGTGGACTCCATCACAAGGTGGGGCACACCCTGGTCGGTTTGCTAACTCATCACAGTACAAACACACACACACACTATGGACATTTTCGACATGCTAATCAGCCTACAATCTTTGGATTGGGGGAGGAAACTGGAGTAACCCTTGAAGCACAAACTCTGTGCTCATATGGTGTAGGCAGGAATCAAACCCCCAACCATGGAGGTGCGAGGCAAACCTATTATCCACTAAGCTCCTGCAATTTATCAATTAAAAGCTATGATGCATCTCTTCTATTGAATAGGAAACCTTCTTAAGTGATTGGTCATGGCAGTAAGTGTCTAAGCTCTCAAAATTAGATCTGATTGCAGCTCTGCTTGTTTGTCTTAGATAAAATGAGTATTCATCATGTCAGTAAAGGAATTGCAGCTGAATGTATTTGCAAGGACTGTAAACCTATACTAACTACATACATGCACAGTTTTCTATTATAGTAAACATGAACTGATATCAGTAATAATTTCAAATGAACAGTGGAATTGCAATCGGTTCAAAATATGAATAATAAACAAGCACACAAACCAGTACTAAATGCACCACTGTGACACAGACAGAACAGGTTACTGTGTTCAAAAGCTGTGGCTTGTCTCTGCTTCTGGTTACTAAGAATAGAAGGTTGTGAAAAGCTTGACATGTGTGTGGTATAAGAGGAGTAGGGAAGGTTTAATGTATGACCGCAGTAATAAATAGGCACAGTGACAAAGCCAGGCCTGGGCCTCAGCTCAGGAACTTGCATTGTGATCAGAGAGAGTGGTGTTTCCATCAGCCCCCTGTACACAAAGCCCTCCTGAGGGACTCGTTCATCTCAGGACCAGATTAAGCTGTCAGCTGGGGGTAGGCCGGGATGCCAGAGATTTACAATGATGTCATAGGCTATGAGGATGCACCAATACACTACACAGAATTGCTTTTGACCTAATATTTTGCCCAAAATTCTGTATCACTATTGAGATGCAGTATTTTCAGGTATGATCTGTGTGTGTGTGTATTATATTCCTATGTCAGTGCAGTTGAACCCTAGAGGTCTTTTGAACTCTATGACAAAAGTATCAAAGCATATCCTTGTACCATATGTTAAAAGGAACAAAACCACTAAATGTTTTTCTTTCTAAGAAAGGGATGAAATGAGAAACTTAATTAGGTTAAAAAGAAAGTATTTAGTAATTGATGATAGAAATACATCTTAATTGGTGTTTTTAAAAAAAAAAGTCAAAATTGAGGTAATCCTACACTGGGGGCTAACTGTGAAAGCGTGACACCGTAATAACCCTGCTCTGACCACAGCACACCATGTGGTCCTACATGCTCCCAGCTGCTCATATAATTTAGCTTTCGTTCTGGTCTGAGGCTGTTTCCCTTTTTTTAATGGAAGCTTTGCTGGTGTTTTATAGCTGGGTGTTTATAGCGATTGTGTCCTCTCTGGCTTTGTGCGGAAATGTGTTTCTCACCCAGAACACAGCAGTTTGATAGTCATAGCCCTTTAGTATGACCTAGCAGTTTCCTTAGTAGAGCTCATTAAGCATCTTTGCGCTGCTAGATCAGAGGCACACACTCGCACCACACCCAGGTACCTGTGAGAGTTTATTAATGCAGATTAACTGCATTGTAAAAGAAATGCTCAGAGGGGTTTTATGACCAGGGGAGAGCTTAAAGTGTAAATCAATGTAGATTGACCCACTGTTATCTTTTATACTGAATAAAATGTTTATTATATGGGAAAAATAATCACGACATTTCATTATGTACATTTCAGTTTAGTTTGCCGTCTCTGATATTTCCAGCACCTGTATAACTCCTTTTCTGTGTGTGTGTTAAAATGAGGGGTTAGGTCTTATGAACCAGTCAGGTCTTGTCTATTGTGTACCCATAGTGTTGAGTTCAGTTGCTACGGACGCTATTGTCCTTCAGGTTAGATCACATGGCGTAAATGTGGGCACGCACACCTGCAAGAGTACTCTCACTTACTTGAGGAATATAAAGCTGCGTCTCGAATGACATACTGGACACCACGCACTTATCTCAAATAGAGCACTAATGGTTTTTTGCTAACCAGAAGAATAAGCAGTTTCCAAACCGATGGCGAATGAGTTTTAGCAAAATACTGTGAATTTTTAAAATGTTGAAAAATACTTCACATTGAACACACATTTGTCTTGTCATCTTGTCCAGTGGAGTGTCGTTGGCCCGCTTGAAATTTTGTTCACCTTAAGAGTCAGTGGCTGGTAGCCCCATCCCCTTTCCAGCCCTGTAAGCGAAGCTGCTAGCGTTGAGTTCATGAAGTGTCCAACAGTTCACACTGCATTTTTTTCCCCCTGGTTCAGTAAGTGCACTTCTTCTTACTGGAATTTTCAGTCTAGTGAACACACTACTCGCATAGAATAGTGCAAATATTCAGATATGTTCAGGTAAAGGGCACCAATTATTCCAGGATTGTGTTGTGTAAAAATCCAGCCCTGCCTATCCTGTCTCCATCACCCCAGGGTTGAGTTCCTTTCCCCAAAAATGCCCCGCATGCCGAGTTAATGTCTACCATTTCCAACACGCTTTCCTGTTAGTCTGTGAAGCTGACTTTTTCCATTCCCACCTTACTGTTCATCCTGGTTTACGACCCCGGTCTGTGTTTTCAGCCTGGTTCAGCCATCTGCCCTGCCGGTTGGAGCTTTTTGTTACTGGGGGGTGTCTGCTATCTCACTGCCCTAAAATGACCTCGTCACTGAAGGGTGATAAAGTTGTAGTTGCAGATTAGTTACATCACCTTTAGTTGTTAGTCAAGCTTGTACATATTAAGACTCCTTTATGTTAAGCAGCATGTTCTGGATTTGAGTTCTCATGTCTCTCTCTCTCTCTCTCTCTCTCTCTCTATCACACAGGAAAATCTCCAGCAGCTCGTTCTGATGACGTTACCCAACGTTCTGACCATCGCCAAGGACCCATTGTCAGGTAGTGAAATGTGATTTTCAGTAGTAGTGGCTTATCTTTGCTGTCTTGTTTGAAATAACATGATGGAGGTTCGTGAAACTGATTAGGGAATATATATGCATGAATGGTGTATAAAAAGTCAGCAGTGTTTAAATAAATATATATATGTGAGCAAGATCAGCAGACAGAGAGCTAGAGAGTGATGGAGCTAGATGGAGAGAGTGACAGAGGAACAGAGAGAGAGAAAAGCACAGAGAGATGGTTAAAGACTGACAGATGGAGAAAGATGGTCGGAGAAAGAGAGGGAACTAGAACGTTCAAATACTCCATTATTCATCTCTGGTAGTCTTGTTCAATATCCTCACTCCTCCACACATCCCCTGACTGACTGTCCTGCCCTCACCTTCACATCACTGGCACATGTTTTAGACCTATATTGTCTAGAGGAAGAGGAAAAGATTAGAGGAAGCAGGCTATTGTGCCTTGGCCTGAGTGCTGAGTGCTGACAGAAAACTTTGCTGGAGCAGGACACACCTCAGACAGCGACAGGGAGTTTACTGAGTGACACTGAGTTTATCAGCTGATGACAGCCTTAATGGTCCTTACAGATTCTGTTCTGTTTATTTTATCAGTCAGCATTATTCAGGCATTTTTTTTGTTGTTATAAACACTTTAAAACGTGAGAGACTTTACACTGAGCTTAAGTTCTAAACCCTGCATTTAACCCCAGATAGAGGAACATTTCACACTGGTGTATTAGAAGTGGTGTTTTAGAACTAGCTTTTTACCCAGGGTTGCAAGCTCTGCTCTAAAGCAGATTTAACACCTTTACATTGTTAACCCTGCATTGCTGTGTCAAACATGTACAGTGTGAAGTTATGTGGTGGTAGATGAACGTTAGATACGTAGCAACAGACAGCCAGAAAAACCATGAAAACCATGACAAAGGAACACTAAGTAAAATGACTCTGTAGCATCAGATGGCAAAACAATGAACATCACTGAAGTACATGCTTTAGTGGGGACACAACAAACTGAAAAAAGACAAAAAAAAAAAAACTTTTCAAAGCAATGAAAGAGTACAATAGCACAGTTGCAGATTTTTGCACTTTTTGTTTTGTTCCATTTTATTTTATTGCATCTTACTTTTCTTCTCTTGTCTTATTTTTATTCTTTTATCCTTAGTATTAACTGGGCCTTTTTGTTTTTTGTTTTTAAATCAGTAACAGCCATTAAAAGCATTTCCTTACATGCCATATTGTCTATAATTGTGTGTGTGAGACAAATAAAATTTTTATTTGAATTTTATTTATTTATTTATTTATTTTAATTTTGGCGGCTCACCGACACGAAAGCTGAGATGAGGCATTTTTATTATAGCGGCCGTCCAGTGTGTTTTTTTTAATTAGTCATAGTTGTAAATAACACAAATATGCAAATAAGAAGAAAACAAAAACCATGGGTTTAGGAATGTACATTGTGAAAGTTCGGATTATGAATAGCCAGGGTTTATTGCTAACCCCAGGGGAAAATTGTGTGAAACATGAAATAACACAAGCATCGATTCTGTTTACTTGGGGTTTACGATAACTATTTTAAGTGTGAAAAGCCTTATGGAAAGATCAGGCATGGGGTCCTGTGAGCACAGCCTGCAGAATAACACAGAGAGGCTTGTCTCTTGGGTTGTGTTTACACTTTGTTGTCTCTTTGCTGCTTCCTGATAGGCTGTGTTTTGGCAAGCTGATCTGATGTACACTAGTTTTGCATGTAGGTTCCTGCAGGCTATCAAAATAACCTTCCTCCCAACCCTCGCCTCCCCTCCAGCAGTTTCCTTTGCCTTCAGCACGTTGGCACAGTCCAAACCGGATAATGTTAAAAAAAAAAAGCGAATCTCCCAGACAGCCTGGTGGTCAAGTATTTAACCTGATGGAAAAGTTTTAGTCATGTTATAGAAATGAACATCCCTGTGAAAACCAGTCCATGAAGGAGGTTCCAGTAGGCAGATGTAGTGAAAGTGCTTTGGCTTTGTCTTCCTTTCCTCTCTGAGGATGGGGTACACTGCTGGGAAGGGCACACATGACATGACTCCATGACAACTCCCTCCTGTTCTCCCCAGAGTGTTAGCAAAGGACACTTTTGTGTGGGTTTAGATACACATGCACCCACACCTTATATTACTGGCTAAATCAGTCACATGTTTTCCTTTGAAACTAAGCTATTGTTCCAACTAGGAGCCCATACTTCTCTCAGGTGGCAGAAGCATCAACAAAACTGTTTTTCATATTAAAATGAATGACAGAATTTTTTGAGGGGAAAAAAAACAAGCTGCAGAATGAACACATGCCTCCAAAAAACACTGTGTCAGCTTGACCACTAATAATGGCTCAGAGTTGATTAATAGTTATGGCATACTGTATGTGACTGCAGGATAATAGATGCTTTTACACCATAATAAAATTCTAAAGGCAGTCTTGGGTAGAAGTCTAGCTGACTAGTACTTAGTTTTGGTATTTTGGGTTGTAATTAGTGTTAATTCCATTTTAAAACCTCAATTATACTGATGAGTGATGATAACATGTTATGTCACAGGCAAGAGCATGGAGGAGATGAAGAGGCTTTTGCTGCTGCTCCTGGGTTGTGCCGTTCAGGTAAGCCATGCCTTTGCCTTTAGCTTTCATACCTCCAGTACGTAGCAGTAAAATCGTCGTGTCTGAACATGCCTCTTCTTTTCACTTCCAAGGAAGCGAATTGTTATCAGAGTGTTTCATAAATCCAGTTAAAATCCTCCATATCTCAGCTGATATTTGTCTGAAACCCTCTTTTGTCACATGCATGCGGTACATCCTACGACTTCCTGCTTACTATACTTCTGTCTTTTTATATCTTCTTCCAAACACAAACACTTTTGTTCCCCCCACTCCTCTCTCGCTCCCGTTCTGATTCCACAGGTTTTTCCTGTTTGCTGGATGGAGGGTAAACAGCATGCACGTGTGCAGTGTATCACTTCAGAGCTCATTTTATAACTTATCTTTTATCTTGTGCTGTGCCTGCACATTTAACACTATATCAGTGCGTCTGTCCCATGCTTTATCCCACTCACCTGCTTCGCTGTCACTGAATAACATAAGATTGATTAATTTCTTGTTGATCATAATCATTGCAATCCCTGCTGGAAAAGTTTGGCTATTTTTTAACTATAAAACATTGAAAATGCTTAGCAGAACCTGATGTTTCTAAACACTCCTATCTTTCTCTTTCTGAAGTGTGAGCGTAAAGAGGAAATCATTGAGAAGATTAAGCTGCTAGACATCGAAACCCAGGCAGCCATCGTCTCTCATATCCAGGAAGTGAGTGCAAACTATTTTATTTGAATTTTTTTATTTCATTATGCGGTTACGGAGCATTTGTATTCATGAGTGTGTGAGAGTATCATCCTCTGTCCATGTAGGTAACTCACAACCAGGAGAATGTTCTGGACATGCAGTGGCTGGAGGTGGGGGAGCTGCCAGCCGAGGACCTGGACACAGTGTCTCGTACCATGGCCTTTCACCTCCGCAAACTCGTTGAAGAGCGTGACGAGAGCTCAGAAGTAAGCAAGCTCACTTTCTCTGTCAAACTCAGCACTATATTTTATTTGCTTTATGTAGGAAAAGCAAGTAGGGTAAAAGATCACAATAAATTCCTGCATGAAACTGATTTTATGTATTTATTTTCGGTAGCTGATCTTGGAGCTGACTCAAGAGAGAGATTACTTGCAGTCGCAGCAACTCCCTAACTCCATAAACTGCTCCAGTGACCAGTCCTCTCAACCCACTATACTAACCAAAGAAGAACGGCAGCACCTGGCAGTGGAGCTCGCAGACACCAAGGCCAAACTGCGCCGCTTCCGCCAAGAACTGTACGTAATGATGAGTTTCAGTCTTTCTGTATTCCTGTCTGCTTTGCACTGGACTAAAGGTCCTTGTTCTTACATGTCTCTTAAGCAATACACTGTAGACTTTACAATGGATGAAATGCATAATTAAGATCACGTCTTGAATACTAAGCAGTAGGGACAAGGATGCAGGCGTCTTCATGATCTCTTCAGAGACTAAAACTGCTGATATGGAGAAAATCCCTAGCAGTAGTAGAGAAAGATGTCATCTGTTGCCTGGTTACTGTAAAACATTTACTATTTAAATACTCCATCACCACTGATTTAGACTAATGCATTAATGCTATTAATTTTCCTGCATTTTCCTGGGATTTCAGACTGTAGGAACGACTGAAGTGCAGTCACTGCATAGACTCAAAAAAATAAGAAATAAGAGGATCTTTTAATGTGTTAAACAAGAAACGCATCTGATTGGTTGGGATGCAGATGCAGCAGCCATCCACAGTGTGATTGTGATGGCTAGACGACTGGATCAGAGCATCTCCAAAACTGCAGCTCTTGTGGGGTGTTCCCGGTCTGCAGTGGTCAGTATCTATCAAAAGTACCCTTTAAGTCCTGTAAGGATCCTTTAAGTTGTGTAAGTTGCAAGGTGGGGCCCATGGAGGCCAGATACCACAGCACACCTTCAGGGATCTAGTGGAGTACATCAGAAAGATCAGGGCTGTTTTGGCAGCAAAAGGGGGACCAACACAATATTCGGCAGGTGTTCATAATGTTATGGCTGATTGGTGTATGCGTGCATGATTGTATGACGTATGGGTGTGTGAATGTATGACTGACGTCTGAGTGTGTGGTGTACGAATGTATGATTATATGAATGTATAATTGTATGACTGTATAATGGTATGATGTGTAATTGGGCATGTGGACAGATAGAATCAGTTAATATATTGGAATTGTGGTCCTCACAGAGAAGAGAAGACGGAGCAGCTGATCGATGCTAAGAATGAACTGGAACGTCTGGATGCAGAGATGCAAAAGCTGAAACAGGAGGTCAGTGTGTTCTACCTTTTGCAAACTCCCTGTTATCACAGTAACTCTGTATATTCTCCATCTGCACAATCATAAGATTTCACTGTTCTGCAGGTTGTGTGAAAGTTTATTTTAAGCACATTTGTAGACCTAGAGTAATCTGAGTTTCAAAGCTACCTTAGAAAAACAATACTGCCATATACTGCAGTGGATTCAGACCATCAGTCCTGTCTCTAAAGAGCTACCCATATGGTGTAGAAATTACAAACTGCTGTTTTAATTATAATCAGTATATCCACATTTTAGGTTTTGGCATATGTTCAGCCACAAGTTTGTAGTTCTGTATAGAGTGTGTGTGTCTGTGTGCACATTTGCTCACATTGAGCTGCTTTATGTGCAGAACATGCAGCTTTTAGCAGAGGCTCGCTCAGTACGTGCGTATCGTGATGAGGTGGATGCTCTGAGGGAACGTGCCGGCAAAGTGGATCGACTCGAAACAGAACTTGCTCGCTTTAAAGAGAAACTTCATGATGTCCACTTCTACAAGGCCCGCATGGAGGTAACTCTTGTGCTTTTGAAATAATCCTCACATATACAGATACACTGTGCTCATAGTTTGCTGGTGGGCTTTGGCTTTCGTGCCATTGAACTGCCAGATTCCCGCTGGCTCGCCTGGGCTCCACAGCTGTCAGTGGCAGGCATTTTCTGTTTATCTGTATTTTCTCATCCTTCGCAGTTCATTTTGTTGTTCACTGTTTTGTTTAATCATTTCTGAACCATCTGTAGGAGCTGAGAGAGGACAATATGACTCTGCTAGAGACAAAGGCCATGCTGGAGGAGCAGCTGGGTACAGCTAGGGGGCGCTGTGACAAACTGCATGAGCTGGAGAAGGAGAACCTACATCTACGCTCCAAACTGCATGATATGGAGATTGTAAGCACAGCTCGGAAATTAGGATTCTGACACAGATGGAGAGAATAGGATTGAAAATGTGCTGATGTCCCCGTTTTTTTTATTTATTTATTTATTTATTTATTTATTTATTTATTTTAAGGATCGGGACAGTGATAAGAAGCGTCTAGAGGAGCTGCTGGAGGAGAATATGATGCTGGAGATTTCACAGAAGCAGAGTATGAATGAATCTGCTCACTTGGGTTGGGAGTTGGAGCAGCTGACTAAGAACAATGATGTCAATGACGGTCAGTCTGAGATATTTAAAAAAAAATACACTACACTGTTCAGAATATGCTGTCCAGGCTGCACATATAAAAAAAATATTATTAAAATTGTATTAGTAATTAATAACTCTCAACAAGGTCTCTAATGGGATCTCTAATTTCTTAGTCCTGAATGTCTTGTCCTCTCTTGTTGTCCACATGCAGTACGTAAGTCCTTTGTGGTTGAGATGAACGAGTCAGCATCCAGTCGACTTCTGAAGCTGGAGAAGGAGAACCAGAGCCTCCAGAGCACTATCCAGAACCTGCGGGAAGCCACACTTGGCATCGAAGAGGGTCAACTCCACACCATGGAGCTGGAGAGGGAGAACCAGGGCCTCAGCAAGAAGGTACATTTCATCTCTCCTGAATCTCACTAGTGCTTTACTCTTTATGGTTTGTTTTCCTGATATAGAGATTTATGGTCTGTTCTTAGCTTGAGAGACTGCAGACTCAATTGGACCAGGAAAAGCAGACTATAAAGGACTTGGAGAATCTTGGAGATGAGCTCATCAAGGAAAAGCAGAAACTGGAGAATGATCTAGAAAAGCTCAGTGTAGAAAAGGGAAAACAGGTAAAGCCTATTAGTACTTATTGTAATGAAGGTGGCAGAATGAACCTCAGCTATTCTGTGCACTAATACTGAATAATGTATGTGTCAGATCTCAGAGCTGGAGCGAGAAAAGGAGCATCTGAGCCAGACTGTGAACTCCCTGCGGAAACGTGCCCAGGAGGACACCGAGGCACGTGTACGGGAGGTGGAAATGGAGAATCGCATCCTTCACCAGAAGATCTCAGACACTGGAAGTCAGCTAGTGCAGCTTGAGAACGAGAAGCAGATGATCACCAAGCAGTTGGAGGGTGAGCGTAAATGCACCAAGGAGCTGCAGAGGACTGTAAAGAGTATGGAGTGTGCTCAGAATCAACTCCAGGATGAGCTGACTTCACTCAAAGTGGCTGAAGAGCAGCTTGAAGCCTTGCAGTGCAAGAACAACATCCTTGAGCAGGAAAACGGCGGGCTGAAGAAGGATGCAGAAGAGTTACAAAGTGACAACATGCGTCTGACTCTGCTGGAGAAGGAGCACAGGAAGCTGGAAAGTGAGAACATGGAGCTTCAGAGCACTGTGGCTGAGCTCCGTTCCCAAGCCAAGCGTACCGAAAGACTGGAGATCAAGTGCAGCAGCCTTGACAAGGAGAACCAGCGGCTCCAGCAGAGCTTGGAAAGCAGCAGCACCAAAATCCATGGGCTCAAGAATGAGCTGCACGAGGCCGAAGTCCAGAGTGAGGAACTGCGTCATGAACTGGAGGAGCTGAGGAAAGTGGCGAAACGTGCTGAGGAGGCAGAGAAGGAGCGACGGAGAGTGGAGCAGGAGCTTGGCCAAGCTGAGAAAGAGAGGAAGCAACTGGAAAGGGAGGCACGTAGACTGAGGCAGCAAGTAGACGTAAGAGAATCTGCACTTGAGGAGAGCTTGCTTAAACTGAGTAACATGGAAAAAGAGGGAACGGCCATGAACAGGGAGCTTGCACGGCTCCAGGAGGTTGCCAGCAGAGTCAAGGATATGGAGAAAGAGAACAAGGAACTGCAGAAACAGGTCACCATTGACAAGAAGACCTTGGCTACGCTCCGAGAGGTACTGCATGTAGTAGCGTTGACGACTTTTTGATCCTGAATTCTGTAGTAAACCGTATTAACCTAGTGCTGTGTGACTGCTGTAGGAGCTGGTGAATGAGAAGCTGAGGGTGCAGCAGCAGTGTAATCAGCTGGAGAAGCTCAATCATGAGCTGGAGAAGATCGGCCTGAACCGAGAGAGACTGCTGCAGGAGGAGCACAGCTGTGAGGACAAGTGAGTGTGCACACAACTACAGTGCCTCAGTAATTTATTCCTGCATATTTACACTTGCACTGTTCAAGAGTTTTATTGGCACAAATAGTTATATGGAACCATTGTACAGTCTCGACAAACATGTACAAAGAAACTGAAATCTTGTTGTCAGATGAGGGAGCTGGTAGCTCAGTGGTTAAGATGTTGGCTCACTGATCGAAAGGTTGATTGAGTTTAAATTCCCAGCCACCATTGCTGGGTTCTTGAGGAAAAACCCCTAAAACCTCCCCTCTTCAGTTGGTGATGAATAGCCAAATGCCATAAATGTAAATGAACTCTGGTGCAGAGCACAGAATGTGTGAAAGGCTGGCCTTCAATAACTGTCAAGAGTGAACTTTCACAGTGCATTTTCTGTTTCACAGTGACTCAGAGACTTGCATGGTGTGCGCTGCACATAAAGGTACATGGGCCTGCTAAGCAAATCAAACCAGGAAAGAATCAAAAACCTCAAGTGACAGAAATAGTTATAAATGATAATACAATGAAAGGCTTCATCCACATTCCAAAAAACAGCCTTGCAAACATACTAATTAGCACACAATCATTTAAATAAGCATAAATACGATACAGGGGGTGTGCCAAACTTTTTTTGCAGGAGCCATGCAGGAAATAGAGCTCAGACTTAGTCTTGGTATCGAGAATTTAGACCAAGTGTGAAAATGCCCTATATGTCACACAAATCTTCTTTCAAATGCATGCTATGCTGCACACAATTATAAATGATTACACGTTGCAGTTTATGGGGACTTTACCCCACTTTACCTCCAGATCCTGTGTCTTGGAGCTGGATCTGCTGATGTATCTTTATTTATTTATTTTGATGCAATAAGATCAAATTGCTTGTCAAATGTTTACATCAACTTCAATTCTCCCTTTCCTCTCCATTTCTTAGAATAATGTGTTAAAAGCACTGCAGAGATCTGTTTTCACACACTGTGCAATTAGCTTATCTCATTTCATCTTGCTGAAAGGGTTGAACCAAATTTATGATGTTACCTCAAACTTATAAGAAATGCAAGTTTCCAACTAGTGTATGCGGATGAGATGCATCATGGCATGTCTTCGTTTCTTTTTTTGAATGCTTCTACCAGCTGGAGAGGGTGAGTTGAAGTAGTAAAGTGGAACTAGCTGCACGAACTTAGCCGAATCGAAAGCTCTCTTTTTCTCTCATGTGCTTTTAGGATCCAATTTAGTTTCATTCCTCCTTATCTTCCGTTGTGTAATCTACTTCTATGCATGTCCTCTCTAGCCTTATAGCTGGAGTGGAGATCATGGCTGCATCCAAAAGTGTGGATATAACATTTCTCATGTGAAAGTAGTTGAGACTAACACTGCACACTGGAAACCACGCTAGCCTTTTATTCATTTTGTTTGGAATGTATCCTGGAGAGTTGTCTCGGGGGAGGAGTTCCCTCTGTACACTAGATTAGATTTCTCCCTCTTGCTCTCTCTCTCTCTCTCTCTCTCTCTCTCTCTCTCTGTATCTCACTTTACTTCTGCGTTTTTTGTTTTTTTTTTCCTTGTTGCTGTTTTGGAGAGTGTGATCTGAAAGGCTTAACAAGCCTGGACACTGACATTTCTCAACATTTCCCTAGTGCTCACTGAAATTTAATCTGCTATGGATATTTACTACTACCATTCACATTCCATTAGCTTTCCGTAATGTGTGTGTGTGTGTGTCTTTGAGTGCTCTTAGATTACTCTTGCATGAGTTCTATATAGTTGCAGTAGACACTTGAGCAGATTTGGTTATATATCATAGATAATAGGGGGAAAAATACCCTTTTCAGTCTGTTGCTCCGTCAGCAGTGGAACTTGATCATCTCATTGAAATCCTTCACTGACCCTTTAGTAAGTACAGGATCCTGGAGACAAAGATCGAGTCAGCTTTGAAGAATTCCCTGGAGCTGAAGGAGGAAAAGATTCAGAGCCTGGAGTCACGCCTTGAGGAGAGCAGCAGCTTGAACCAGCAGCTACGTACTGAGCTCACATCAGTAAGACCGCAGTACACACTCGCGCAACATGTTAATGCAGTTTCAAATCAGGTCCTGTAAATAGTGTTTATAGTGTTCTTATTGAAAATTACAACAAGAAGTGCACTTCATGTGCTTGGATGATGCACTTATTCAACTAAAAAATGTGGAATGTTGGACACTTAACAGTTCGCTTACATTGTGGAAGAGGGGTGGGGCTACCAGGCGCTAATGCTGGCTTCCAATGAAATGCTAGCGCTCAATATAAATGATGCTGCAGCTCTACAATTCATACACTAGACGGTAGAGTGTGTATTGTATAGTGTAGAACATCATTTGGGATGCAGCTTTACTCTGTCGTACTCTTTCTTCATCTCCTCTCGTGTTACGTTTGCTCATCCTCTCCAGGTGAAGAAGACGCTGGAGGCATTGAGGCAGAGGCAGGAGGAGGAGGCTGCCCACTCTGAAATATCCCAGAAGGCTGTGGAGCAGGGCAGGTCTGGAAGCAACCAAGAGAAATGGGAGACGGAACAGAGAGAAATCACAGCTGAGCTGCTTAAACTCAAAGATCATCTGATCGACGTGGAAAAGAATGTATGTCATCATTTCTTTTCATTAACGTTAGAGTCTCTCTCTCTCTCTAGTTGTTCTCCACTCGAGTCCTGGTGGTGACCTCATCTGCTGTTTGTCTGTTTCCCAGAATGCATCCTTACAGACGGAGAAGCATCTACTGAAAGAGCATCTGAAGCAGCTGGACTCCCAGAACACACAGCTGAATGCTCAGACTCTGGCTCTGCAAAAACAAGCCACAACACTGCAGGAGCAGAACACTGCACTTCACAAAGACACCGCCAAACTGCAGGTACTACAGGCAGCACGAGAGCAAAGAGCATGAGTGTGTGATCTAAAGCTGCTGTACTGTGTGTGTGTGCGCTTATCGTCTGTAGCATGCATGAACTCGCAGATGCGAGAAAAAGACAGACAGACAGAGTGAGAGACAGACAGACAAAAAGAGTGAAAGAGACAGAGTGAGTGAGAGAGAGACAGACACTCAAAGAGTGAAACAGAGACCGACCAACAATCAGAGAGTGAGAGAGAGAGACAAACAGAGAGTGAGAGAGAGACAGGCAGAGAGTGAAACAGAGACAGACAAAAAGAGTGAAAGAAGCAGACAGAGTGAGTGAGAGACAGTCGGACAGACAGGCAAAGAGTGAAACAGAGACTGACCAATAATCAGAGAGTGAGAGAGACAGTGTGAGTGAGAGACACACAGGCAACGAGTGAAAGAGAGACAAACAGCATGAGAGACACACAGACAATGACAGACAGACAGACTGAGAGTGAAAGAGAGACAGACAGACAGTGAGTGAGAGACAAACAGTGAACAAGAGAGACACAGACAGAGTGAAAGACAGACAGAGAGTGAGTGAGAGACAGACAGACACAGAGAGAGAGAGAGAGACAGACAGATGAAATGTGCATATGATAGGGCAAGGGCTTTTCATTATCGGCTCCTGAGTGGCACAACAGAAATGTTTAGCAGTGGATTATTTTGCATTGATCTACAAAATGTGTTTGGACTTTTCTGTATGCTTAAATATTGTGTTTATTGTTTAAAAAATTGTCCTTGAGGTATTAATGGAATTTATTTGTGTGTGTGTTTAGGTAGAGAACTCCACCCTGAAATCTCAAAACTCGTCTCTGACCGCTCAGTACACGGCCCTGCAGACCCAGCTGCAGACTCTGGAGGCAGAGGCTGAGGTTCTGCAGAGGCAGCGTGAGGAGGCTCAAGCCAGACGTGACGGTGTCGCTCAGGACCACGAGCGTCTGCTCGGCGTCCACGAGAGGCAGGCAGCTGAATACGAGCAGCTCATCACCCAGCACACTGCCTTGAAAAGCAGCCAGAGAGCGCTGGAGCAGGAGCACCGCAGTCTGGAGAGCAAGTCAGTGCCATAGTAGTGTCTTAGTGCTTATATCACCAGACGTGTGTGACCCATAACTGCAGCATGGATCATTTAACTGTAGAATTATTTCATTACATAACTAGAACTTAGATAAGCAGTCTATGAAGAATAAGCTTTGCTGTTCTTGGGTACCAGGTGAACATGGCTGTATATTTGTGTTGCCAGTGTGTAACATGAGAGTAAGAATGTGTGTGTTGTGTGAACGGAGACGCCACTGTGACTGAGCCAGGAGGACTGCTGAGAGAACAAAAGTAAAGCAATAGCAACCATCAGGCAAAGCTCAAGTGCACCAAGTATCAAAAAGCCATTCAGTGTGTGTCTGTCTGTGTGTTTCTGTCTGTCTGTGTGTTTCTGTCTGTCTGTGTGTGGGTGTGTCTGTATCTGTGTCTGTCTGTCTGTCTGTGTGTGTGTCTGTCTCATCTATCAGTCTGTCTGTCTTTGTGTGTATTTCTGTTTGTCAATCCGTGTGTGTGTGTGCACGTGTGCATCTATCTGTCTGTCTGTGTGCCTGTCTGTCTGTCTGTCTGTGTAAATCCCAGGAGATCAGCACTTTCTAAAATACTCAAACCAGCCCATCTGGAACCAGCCCTCAAGCCACAGTTAAAATGCTGTATAAGAGAAATGGTGTGTCCAAGCGTTAGAGTAACAGTAGAACAGTTCTAATCCTCATGTTCTGTAGGTGCGTGTTAAACAGCTGACTGTGTTGTGGCTGAAAGTGAGGCATTGTGGAAACTCTTTTTCATGTAATCTTTATTTTTAAAGCATCACCTGCACTACACATTAATGAGCATGTGCAGACGCACACGTGCCTGTCATGTTCCTTTTTCCGTTCTAAATGGAAAATTGTCCCTAATGTTTAGACTTACTGTGAAAGGCAGACCAGTGTTTAGTCAGACTTAGAAAGAGAGACACACACACACGCTCTCATACACACACACTCTCATGAATAATGCAGTAGCAGGTCTCTGGGGCTTGAAGTTAAAGCAGACGGCTGTCACATGGCCAATCAGCTGTAATACCAGCCGTCTAGGAGCTTTTAAAGCTTGATGGGATGCCATTCCTTATTCTATACACCACATGTCACACACTCAATATTTCATTGCATGGATTGTTCACTCCCCATTAACTTGCAGTGGAAATGTTTGGCTAATGTAAATGTGTTTTTGTGTTATGTAGCCAGTGATCATGTGCTGTCTATATTAAACTGCTTATAATTTGTTTTTGTGGAGGTATGGGCTGCTTCTGAAACAGAAGGATGCTGTGGAGGGGCTGGAAGTGTCTCTGCAGAAAGAGCGGGAAAGTCTGGGGGAGGAGATTCGTAAAAACACTCAGATTATGGAAGAGAATCGTGGTCTGAGAGAGGAGGTGGACAGGTCAGCCTTAACAAATACTAACACACAATCACATATCTATATACACACACACACACATGCAGGCTGATCTCATGGCGACTGAACAAGCCACAGCATTCTGCTTGTGCTTTACTAGACATCTGATGCTGCCCTCTGCTGGTGAAACTCTATTACTGCACTAGTTGTGAACAATCCTGTAGTGTTACTCACTGTTTACATCACAACCATTGCTTGTGTCGCTTGTAGATTCTCTAGTGCAAGGGTCCCCAACCACCGGGCTGTGAATCATTTAAATTAAACTTATATATATATATAAATGTATATATGTATATGTAATTGATTTATCTGCGCCTCACTCCAGCATTTGATTCAGTTTTGGGTTTTTCCAGACATCAGTAAGTCCACAGGCTAACCCACACTAAAATTACCCAAAAACAACTGTCATTTTAGAGTTCCCCCTACCAATCAACCCCCCCTTCCCCTCAGGCCGCGGAAAAATTGTCTGTTATCCAACCAGTCAATGCTCCAAAAAATGGTTCGGGACCCCTGCTCTAGTGGACATGTAGTGGTCAGTTTATTACACAATCACCAGCTACATTTTAAGAAACACTTGTATATCTGGATGTTCATGCTGGTGATATGGCGCCTGATACAGATCAAGAACTTCAATTAATGTACGCAACAAATCTCAGAGTGTACTCTGAACCCAGTGCTTTTGCTTTGTAGCAAACCTGCATAAACATTCATGTTGCCTTTCTGAGATGCTTTTCTGCTCCCCAGAGGTGTAAAGAGTGATTATTTGAGATGGCCTTCATCTTAGTTAACACATTCTGACAAGTTGCCTTACCTCTTTTCTCAGCAAGGCTCCTCTGCTCACAGAAAGGCTGCACACTTTATTTATTTATTTTTTTAAACCATTCTGTGTAAAATCTAAAGATAATGTGTGAAATTCTTGGAGATTAGCAGATTTTCAAACCAGCGAGTCAAGCAGCAACAACCAAACCACAGACGACATGTCTGAGATCACATAAAGTGATATGGATAGATATTCTGAGTATCACAGATACGTTTCATGTTATGTCGGTGCTTTTTCACCACGCTGACACTGTTGAGGGTTGAAAGTAAAACACTGAGGAGATTGGCCCTGGTAGATCCTCGCTTTTAAACCGGCGGCCCGGGCTCAATTCCCGGGCAGGGAGCTTACCCAGCCACTTAAGTGTTGATTCTCAGTGCCGGTCCCAATTCCGGATTAAATGGGAGGGTTGCATCAGGAAGGGCATCCAGCATAAAACCTGTACCAAATCAAAACATGTGGACCAAATGATCCGCTGTGGCGACCTCAAAAATAGGGAGCAGACTAAAGAACAACAACAACAACATTTAGCTTGTACACTCACCATGGACACCAAATGTCTTCTGTTTCCTTTTAAGCTAGTTTTTTCTTATAAAACAGAATAGTAGGGAATAGGGGACAGCGGTAGATCAAGTGGTTAAGGCAGTGGTTTGTTGATCGGAGGTTCAGGGTTCAGGCCACAGCACCACCAAGCTGCCACTTTTGGGCCCTTAACTCTCTCTCTGCTCCAGGAGCGCTGCATCATGGCTGACCCTGCTCTCTGACCCCAACCTCCAGAGCTGGGATATGTGAAGAAAGAATTTCACTTTTGCTGCAATGTAAATGTGACAAAAATAAAGGCTGCTGCTTCTTAATTGTAAATCTTTCGTCCATTGTTGCGCTTCTGTAAGTGGGAACTGGTTGCCAGTAGGAAATACAGTTGTAAGAGGGAAACTGAAATGTTGGCCCACACACACCATAGGATTAGTCTGAGGAATGAACTGAACCAGATGAAGAGTGTAATTCATATTATGCTTGAAATTATGGAGTCCCATACACTGAAAAATTTATTTTTACCCCATGCTTTGTTGCTTTTGTACATTAAATTGACACTTTTACCTTGTTGCACATGTTGAACATAATTCTGTCACATGAGGTCTCAGATCTGCATCTGTGTTTGCAGACTGTCACAAAAACACGCACATTTACGTCAGGAGTACGACGGGCTGCAGCTTCAGAGCAAGGAGCTAAAGACGTCCCTGAACGAGTCCCAGCTGGAGCTGAACCGCTGGCAGGCGCTCTACGACCAACTCAAAGAGAAGCACCAGGGCCTGGACATTTCCATGACCAAACTGGACAACCACTGTGAGGTGAGAGAGGGTGCCTACCCCAAGAAAATTCACAGCCCACTTACCAAAGCCTCTGCTGACAATACAGCTAACTTAGTTTTGTAAATTAAATTTTAGTCATGAACTAATTTTTTTTTTAGGACTGATCAAGAGATTAGTGTTAAGTGCTTTTGCTTGGCTTATTCGCACGAGGTTGTGAACGCGGATAGCAAGCAGCGGGTGAGTGTGAAAGTCTTGTCTGTTTGTGCAGCTGTTGACTCGGCTGAAGGGGAATCTGGAGGAGGAGAACCACCACCTGCTGAGCCAGATCCAGATGCTGAGCCAGCAGAACCAGACACTGCTGGAAAGGTCCATGGAGAGCAAGGAGCTGTACCACGAGGAGCAGAAACAGTACATGTAAGAGTTGACGAGAGTTTTATGTTGGTGATTAGTTTCCCTACATTATACAGTGTATGCATTTTAGCCCGTCTCTAATGCCTTCCCTGCAGTGATAAGCTGAATGCATTACGGAGGCAGAAGGAAAAGCTGGAAGAAAAGATTATGGATCAGTACAAGTTTTATGAACCGACTCCTAAAAAGTGAGCTATATATGCTACAAAACAAAGAATTTGCTTGATAACAAAGAACTGCATTTTAATCTCTGCTGCTTTGTGAATGTGTCCATCACAGGAAGACCCACTGGATAGGAGCGAAAGCGATAGCCAAATTCATGAAACCTAAGAAGGAAGGGGCACGGGAGAGGCAGGACGGCTCTCGCGAGCGGATCCGAAGTGCCCCAGACATCCCTCTGCCTGACATCCCTCACCCTCTGGACTGTTCTGCAGAAAGCCCCACGCTTCCTCCACTTCCACTGCCCCCTCGCACCAACCCGGACTCGCCAAGCAGCATCTCAGTGGATGAAAACCACATTCACGCCTCCCCAAGCTTCTCCACAGCTTCAAAAAACGGAGGTGAGTAAATTCTTTTCAGTTCCTCGAGGGAGTTCAGAAGACTGTTTACAGATCTGCCTGCTTGTTTTAAAAGTGAAACGTTCACCATTGTTGTAACCATCTTAATCCACAAGGGGGTGTTGTGTATTTAGTCTGCATACCCATGTATTACTCCAGACCTCTACTCCTCCTTCAGCCTTTAGTCTTTTAAACTTTGACTTGAAACATTCATCTTTAAAATTCTCTCCAAATTAACACACCTGTTAATAATCTTGCATGCCATTCATCTAATCTTATTTCTTCTAAGGGTGTTGGACATCAATCATAGTTACAACTTACTGACTCATTTCTTCTCTTCCACTGATCTCCTTCTCCCTCTCTGTGTTCATGTGTATACATTAAACCCTAACACACACACACACACACACACACACACACACAGCAGCTAAGAAATTCCCCTTCATACGCAGTAAAAGCCAGGAAAAAATGCGTCTTCCACATACAGCACCTTCCCGGCCCTCTCTATCCAAACGTCTCAGATTCTGGGCCTCCACTGATGTCCTCATTCCTCCGTCCCCCTGCGAGACACTCCATTTTTAGAACCTTTATCATTTTTTATGTGATTTTATATAAAATAATAATACAATTTTTTGTCTCACACACAGTTTTTTTTTGTTTGTTTTTTTTTTAAGTTAAAATCAGTCATTTATATGATTCAGTATTTAAATGTTTGGCATCACAGCTATATCCACACACTAATTAATAAATGTTAATGAACACCCATAACCATATTTCAAACATCAACGAAACAGTTAACTGTAGAACACTACTTACATTCTGAAAATCAGTCCATATTCTAATGAAAAACACACACACACACACACACACACACAGAGGCTGAACTCTGCATGATGGCTCTTATTGGGACTGCTGGTGCCAGGGCTACGACACTCTGAGTAGCAGTAAGTAGCACCGTGTTGAAACGAAGCCCCCGAGTGCATTTGGCTCTTGCTCTTGCTCCTGCTCCTGCTCCATTAATAATGTGTGTGTCACCGTGCGTGTGTAATTGTATGGATCAATACTAGTCAAGGGTGAGGAAGATGAATGACACACTGCATGACAGCCATCACTGAAATCTGTGGCCTCAATGTTAATGAGTCTAGTCGATATAAATGTGATTGTGCGTGTTGAGTGAAAGGGGATAAGTTAATCAGGGGAAGGGTCTTCGTTTAGAGGTGTCAGGTTCGCTCAGTTTGAGCTCATGTTTAGTCTGTATACCTGTTGTCCTGTAACCTGTGCCTCGCCCTGCCTCTCCATATTCATCGTTTGTCTTACTCTCATTGTGTCCAGCTTCCATTGATATTAATCATTAATAATCTAATTCATGCTAATGCACCTAAATCTAACTATCTTTTATAGTAAAAATAACAAAACAAGGTTTTCCTAATGTTCCTTAGTTTGCCTCATGGGGACTAGCCAATCCCCAAACACTCACATTCCTGTCCATGTTGAGGATATTTAATACATGCCAAGATATAAAATCTCTCTCTCTCTCTCTCACACACACTTTTTTGTAAATACCATGCACTCACTCACCCATGCTGCTACACATCACTTGTAGCATCTTGTCTCACAGCCTGCTTGGTTTATGCTCTGCATTTACTTTTCCGATCTCTTTATTCACATCTTTGCATAATATATATTTCAGAAATAAATATTGATGCAGATGTCCGATTCTAGAAACTCTTTGAGGTCATCTTTACGGATATTTGACAGGCTTGTTTAAGGAAGTGCTTGTTTTAGATAGGTTAAATGAGAGTGAAGCTGGGGTTTTACTGCTTTGTTGTTCTCTGTTCTGTCTGGGGTTGAGAGATGTATGTTAGAGGAAAATTACAGAGTGTGACTGAGAGTAGCAAAGAAGCTCAGGAAAACTCCAAGATCTGCCCATCCTGCAGGAGCCACTAACTCAGTCTCCTCCCTCTGTTTGCACAAGTAACTCTGGCATTTACTGCATTTCCCATCTGTCCACAGACCACCCATCTGTCTACTGCTCATTGATGAGCACTTTACTGTAGCAGGGAAGGAATTGGTATAAGCCAGACATATTGTTCCAACCATCTAAGTGCCTAAGCACATTATACTGACACTTTAATTCAGTGGAAATTGTTACTGTAGTTCATTATCATTATTAGCAGTTTATTGAAATGTTTCTGCAAATTACCTGATTTTACCATAACTCAAGCTGGAAATAAATGCTCCGCTTTATTTATTTCAATAGTATACACTTACTGTACACTTTAATAGGAACACCTGCTTATTTATGCAGTTATTTACTCAGCCAGTCATGTGGCAGCAGCACAGAGTGTGAACTCCTTCTGATAAAGAGCATCAGTTAATGTGAGCATCAGAATGAAGAAAAAAAGTCTGATTTCAGTGACTTTTAACTGTGACATGGTGCCAGATGGGCTGGTTTGTGTATTTCAGAAGCTGCTAATCTGGGATTTTCACACGTAGCAGGCTAGAGTTTACACAGAATGCTGTAGAAATGAAGTAAGCATCCTGTGAGCAGAGGATCTGTGGACTGAAACACTCTGGTGATGAGAGAGATCAGAGGAGAATGACCTGACAGGTCTGAGCTGACTAGATGTCTACTGTATCTCAGGTAGTCACTCTTTACAATCGTGGTGAACAGAAAAACATGTCCGAATACACAGTACATCAAACCCTGAGGTGGATGAGCTGACCGCATCGTTTTGCACTTATGTCAGCAAGGAACAGGAATCTGAGGATCTCGTGAGGACAGAATCACCTGTGATTGATTTAAGAAAGGTGTCCTTCCTTTCTTTCTTGCTTTCTTTCTTTTTTTCTTTCTTTTTTGCTCTCTTAGTTTAGAGTAAATAATTTCATTAAACACTCATGAGTGTGGGTCATTTTCAGATCAAATTTCTTCATCAGATAGCTCCAGCACAAGGACAGTAACCTTGTTACCTAGATAGATTACATGAAAAAGAATATCATTTTTCCAGCCAGTATAGGTGAAGAAAATTTTATTTTCACGATAAGGGTTTGTGATGTGTTTAATGTGCAGTGAGTGCATTGCATTTTATTTTATTATCACTGTGCTGTAATATCTGCATGTCCTACAGGAAACTGAAAGTGCATGTATTTTGTCCAGCTGTTGCCATTACAGTGGAGTTGTGAGGTTGCCAGGTTTTGCCAGCTAAAAGGGGGAAAAGAAACTTGTATTGTTTGCCCAAATTAGCTGCAATATCCCTGTTTTTGTTGATTGTGTGTTGACTCTTTTAGAATTGGACCAGTATTTGCCAGTGCTCTAAAAAATTTTGCTTAATGAACTAAAACCTGCGAAAGATTCTGCATGCTGAGTGTGAAATGTCCTCTGCACTAACCAACACTCAAGCCTATGCACTAACATGCTTTACACAGCAGCTGTGTTTGTGTCTCCTGTGCATTTCTGCTTTCTATATTTCTCATTAAATTTATAACTTTGCTGCTTGCTCAGGTCTGGGTTACAGCAGTGGTTCCAGAAGCTCAGTGGCATACCGTCCAGGAGGGGGAAGCACAGAGGACATGAACGGCTACGAGGAGCTGGTGATTAGACAGAGAGGCTTAGAGCCATCCTGCTCCACTCCGCTAAACCACAGCTCCCACAATACACCAGGCTTCACCCCTTCCAGCTCGCGGCCAGGGCGCAGGCCCAAAGGTACTTATGTCAACAGCTGAAATTGCACATCTGTTCACAAGGCAGACTAATTTGTCTAAAAGGGAATACTTTATGGATTAATAGCAAAGACCAGCACATGTATTACTCAGCTCTTGCTACTCAGAAGTAAGAAAAGAATTTGGAATTTTTGTGTTGGTGTATTAAGCCTATATCTGAATTGTTCATCCTGATGAATACAACACTTTACAATATGTTTCTTTAAATGTTTGGTTTAGATAAGCAACCAGAGACAAAACACAGAGTACACTGCTGCCTGAAGCCTTTAGCTGTGGTTCTGTTTTTCCTCTTATTGCTTAACGTTTTTGCATCCACATTCCAAACCCTCGCCAAATCATCTCTTTACACAGGAATATGTTTATATACGTTTGTAAGATTATTATGGTATGTTAGATGTGACATTTTTGAAGTCATTGCTCAGAAAAATGGGCTCAAGTACGTAACTGAGAATGCAGATTTGTATGACGAAGAAAAAAATGAGATTGTGGGTGATTGTGAAGAACTGAAACTAAGCTTGACGTCAGATCAGGTTTAAGACTCTTTCAGAAATTATTTCTGAACGTTATGTCTGAAGGGAGAAGTACATTAAAGTTTCTGAGAGGAAACGTGTGTGTGTCTAGGCTGCTTGACTCATTTCCTGTCATACACACTCGCACATTTTCCTGTGTAATTCAGGATTAATCTCTGAAGAGGACCTGCGTATGCACTCCCTTGATGCCGGCTTTGGGAGCGGTGGCCATGGAAACGCAGGTACAAGAAGAGCTCAGATCAATAGTTCTGAGCCTGATGCTCAATCTGCTGCACTTCTCTGGCATTTGTTTATATGTGTGTGTGGACAAATAGGTCCCCCCCCCCGTCTCTCCTGCCTTCTGTTAATTCCTCTTCTTTCCTTTTCATAGGACTCAGGCCCAATTCTGCTGATTACAGTCGCAACACCTCCAGCAGCAGCTCTCCCGTCAACTCGAAAGGTGTGTGAATGTCAGAACCCACTTACATGCTGGGTTGTGATTTAGTGAGCCAAAACCTAGCAGCTGATTGAATAAATCTGTATTCATGCTCAGTGTTTATGCAGTGCAAGCAAAGGAAGATGTATGGTCTCAGGGGGAAAAAGGAAAAGATGGATAAAAAACAAGGGCTTGTGGAGCAGGTACTGGGGGAAAAATAAATAGGAATCACACTGAGCATTCGTGACTGGACTTGATGTAATGGGTGAAACCAAATTTCTGACAATAGCTCAACAAAGACACTATTAAGGATGAGAAATGCACTAATTACACTACTGTAAAGCCGAAGTGAATAGTCACTCTCCAAATTTACTCCTCTATTCACTCTATCGAGTCTGAACTCTAAATATCACATTAAAAATAAAACAGATGGGGATTCAAAAACATTTTTATTCTATGTTTATATATGTCTGTCTGTCTGTCTGACCTCAGTCCATATTCTCTTTGATGCATCTACACTTTACTAATTGATTAGCTTGTAATTTACTGATTTCTCATTAGGAAGATTCCTATAGATTTCCGCTTTACCCAATCATCCGGATTGCAGGAGTAAATCAAACATGTAATGTCCACTTGCCAAGCTGTAATATTTCAAATCCGCTAAACCCATATGACTTTGACCTTTAGAAGCTGCAAAAATGCAAAATAAAAAAATACTCTTGAGGTTTAATTACTGGCTTAAGATGAACCTGGAGATCATTTCACTGTACAAATATATTTGAAGGTCTATAGATGAAGGAATTCTGGGATTAGGGCAAGAAGGTTAATATCATGTTAGCCTCATTATTTAAATGAGTGGCAGAAGAGAGCAATTGCCCTTCCTCATCCTCAGACAGCACAAGCCAGGTTTGCTCTCTTGGACTCCAGGATATGGATGTGTGCAGCATCTTCATAGATTGACTCAAACGCGATGACCGGGTGAAAGCTTAGACTTGAGTCATAGTTTCCAGGTGGGATGGAGGGGAGGTAAACCCCCACCCCAGTTAATGAGAACTAGCACTAGCACTTTTTCTGGTTATTCTCATTTTCAGTTTATCTTTTCTTTTGTTTATTGCATGCATTGTAAATATTAATTTATCTATTTGAGGTAAACAGCATTCATATATCATAATCTTTCTGGATTTTCTTTTTTTAAATCTTAAACAGATTATGATTATTTTTATCACACTTCCAAATTATTAATCATATTAAGGAACTTTCTTGGATCCCCCTTTAGATGTAAAACTCGAGCCTAAATTGGGTAGCAGTTATGACAGACAGACAGAAATAGATATACAGATAGACAGAGACAGACAGTCAGATAGATGGATGGATAGATAGCTTGACACCCCTTCACATTATTTTAAATCTAGTTTTGTTAGTCTGAATCTCTGTAGTATTCTGTTCTTTGTTTATTCTGTTGATGATATTTTAGTAATCTGTTCTACCAACTGTTCTGATTATTTTCACTATACAGTCACTGAGGTTACACAAGCCAAATAAGAGAGACCACAAACGACACTGAACAAATGATGTTTGTCGGGAAAAAAAGATCCATTTTTAGTAATAGCATAACCACTACCACACATTTACTAAATGGAAAAAACAGTTACCAACGTCTTTTTTTTTTAAGTGGCCAAGTGGGCCTTCTGAGAAAGCTGGTGTAAGCATGTTCACACGCACACACACACACACTCGCATATTAACCAACCTGCACTACATTTCCTCTAGCAGGAAGATGTGCAAGCATTCGTTGTTGATTTGTTTCACAGATTAAAGTAATTGCAGCAATTGCAGGAAGAAATCAAATTACAGATTAATATAGTAAATAAGCAAAATTACTGCTAAGCTTTTTACAGAACTATAATAATAATAATATTATTATTAATAATAATGAACTACATACATTGAAAAATTGTTTTATTTAAATTCATTAAAGCCAGAATGATCAGCCCCTTTCAGTCATGCTCTACTTCCCTCTCTTTTTCAAATTCCTTTTTGATGAATCTAATTGTTTTTATTCATTTAGGTTCCCTGGAGCGCCTGCAAAGACATTCTGCCAGTCTCTCCAGTGATGACGTGGTTGGACTGAGCCATGAGAGCTCCACACTTAGCCAGTCTTCTGTGCTACCTCGTAGCTCCACACTTCCCTACGAAGCCACGCCGCAGTCCCGGTCTACCCCATATGCCACCTGTCCACGTCCCAGGTCCCCTGGCAGTGAGATGGTCACCCTGGAGGAGTTTCTGCAGGAGAGCAACACCCTGTCACCTCCTACTGTAAGAACAAACGTTTATCTTTCTGAGATTTCTTCTTCTTTTTTTTTTTTCACTTCACTTATTACCCTGCTGTCTTTTTCTCATTTTGTGTGTATCTACATCAATGATTTTTACATACTATTCATTTACATAGAAGAACGCTAAAGAATCCATGTGACATTAAATGTAATGTCTGGCTTATTTACCCATACGTTAAGGTGACATTAGAGATTTTCTCTACAAATTAAATGTAAAAAGGTTACATATATAAAAGTTGGTTGCCAGACAGACAGCTGTTGTTGCCAGGTGTTTGTTGCCTATAGAATGAAATGTGTGCATTTTATGGCTCCTTTAATGTTAAAGTTAAATTACACAGCTAATGTGCATTAGAGATGCTTCAGGGACCAGACTCGAGATGGTTTAGTCATAAATAATGCTGTCTTTGCAGCCATCTATAAACAAAAGTAAACCAGATTAGCACTGCCTCAGGGCTGTCTGTCTGTCTGTCTGTCTGTCTATCAATTAATCTCATGCAAATAATGCTGTTTCTCTGACAATCTATAAATATTAATTTACCCAGATTAGCACTGCCTCAGGGCAATGGAAAACATCAGGGTAAAAAACATCAGGGTAAAAATCTATCCATCCATCCACCCACCCAATTAAGGCTTGAGTTATACATCTTAAGGGGGATCCACAAAAGTTCCTTATATTTTATTAATACATTGGTTGAAGTATGATAAAAATACTCATAAACTGTTTAAGCTCAAAAAAATCTTTTTACATCTTTTTTACACTTCCTAGTAATGTCTCTCCAACCAACTGTAAACAAAAATTAACCCAGATTAGTGCTGCTTTAAGTTCTGGCTCAAGGCAGTGGAGATATTTTTGGGTAAAAGATCATCCCTCCATCTATCCATCCACCAGTTAATCACACATCATTAAACGCGCTAAATTATCTTTTATATTGTCAACAGCTTGCGCCATTGTGGCAGTATCTGTTGGTTTAATAACCATTTTAGCATTTTATTCATCCTTCAACAAGATACTAATCTTAAACTGCTTTGTAAGTCAAAATTGAGGCAACAGGCAGAAGTATTATACAACATTGAGGAAATAGAGCTTCAAATAGCTGTTCAATTGTCTATTCATAGCAACGTATGATTATATGAACAACAAGTGCAAACAGTTGTTTATAAATACCCACCCTGTCCAGTGGTTTAACTGGGGAAGTGTGTCCCAGTAGCTGTGACAGACTAGCAAACAGTATCAACAGTTGTTATTATGTGGCTTAGAGCAAACTTTTCATCTGTCTCAACCACGTCATTCTGCATGTCCCTCACTGCAGCTCCTTTCTTTTGCTCGTTTTCCTTCTCTCCCTCAGTGTGTCAGCCGTTATGAAATATTTAACAAGCTGCCTACGTCTTGGCAGGTTATTTATGTTGGTGCACTGAAGCGTGTTACGGACAATGAATGTGTGCCGCTTGTTTTATTGTAATCAAGCACGGTATTTGCCCGGAGCTGTAAATGAGCTGTGTGATTACTTTTGTTTAAATATTTGTATATTTTTCTCCTAGGTGCACACAGGAAGTCGGGAGGATCTAATGACAGACTATTTCACCAGAGTGGGCAGGCCAATGCCACCAGTGAGAGATGGCACCAAAACGCCCACTAGTTATGTCACGCCAACCATCAAAACAACAGCGTCCATACCAGATGGGCGAACCTCCAAACCCGGGCACAGTGTTAAACCAAGCATACGCCTCTCAGAAGCTTCCATGACCCTTTCTCAATCCCAGACGCTTCCTAACCGAGGCAGTAGTGGGAGTGGGGGGCGATCCTCACACCTGCAACACTCAGGGCCTCGTGGAGGAACCGCAGGCAGCAGCAGCCTGAGCCGCACTTTCAGCCTGGCCTCGGCTGACCTCCTCCAATCAAACGGCCCTGACTGTTACCGATCCGAGGGGGGCGGCACCATGCAGGCCGAGGGGGCAACGAGGAGGGAGCGTCCACTTTCAGCCAGGCTCACTGGAAGCTCTGGGTATCTTTCACTAGACCCCCGGCGTCTCTCTGTAGCTACTCCCAGGGATGACCAACCCCTCTCTTCCTCCTCCACTGTATTGCAGTCAGATCGAGGCTACACAGGAAGCGGTGGTCGCTCAGGAACCATGCACTTGAACACTTCGCACCATCCTCGGGGTGAGGTGGCACTGGTGACACCAGTGCGTGCCGTCTCTGCCCTGAGGCAAAAGGAGGTGGAGGAACACAAGGAGACCAGGCAGACTGAACCATCTTCATCCTCACTGAAGAAATCAGACAGTTCTGGCTGTTATGTAGAGGAAAGGCCCATGAGCACACCAGCCTCCCCAGACCCCAACAACGACCAACAGACCGTTTGGTATGAATACGGCTGTGTGTAACCCAAAGTCCAACCCTGTGGTAGCTCTGTTTAACCATGTCCACAGTGTTTTTCATTCACAACACTTCAGGACAGCAGTGACGTCAAATTTAGACTGATAACATTGCAATTAAATGGATTTAAAAACCTGCTAAACCAACAAAGAGCACGGCATTAACTCTGTCTGTGCCTCATTGTTCACAAGCCCACTGTGGAAGACTCTTGGAAGACAAAGGAATGTGTTCGGGGTTTAATCTGGCTTGAGAACGTTTACTCTTCCGTTATCGCACACCAGAGTTTTCCTCCAGCTTTCTGTGGACGGCATGCCTGGCAGGTCCAAGTTCTATTCTGAATGCAACGCTCAAACATTGGCCTTCACTTGAAGGACCGCTCCCTGGATAATCATAGAGTAATTACAGTATACATCTTTAGGAGGTGGGGTGAAAGCAGCGAGTCCACCATTCAGACAGCCTCAACGGGAAAGGTTACTGAAAACAGCTCGTCTCTCTGACACCATATTGACAAACCAGTGCCTGAACCTTTTCTGCTGCAGTCACCACATCTCTGCTATAGGACTGGGTTTTGGTCATACATGGGATACAGAAACAAAAGATCATGAACCACAGAAGAAACTGGGAAGAGTGAAAGAAAAAGAAAAACAGAGTGGTGGAGATGAAGTGAAGATTAATGCAGAGAGCAGGACTTTCTACACTGAAGTGACACATTTTGACACAGAGTGTCAAACTCCTGTGGTTTTTCATTTACATTTGAGGCATTGACCTCAATATCTTCAGTGCATTTCTAAAAATTGTGTGTCATGCTGACTTTAGTGTAACAGACCTTTGAAACACTGGCTTTTTTATATATATATATATATATATATATATATATATATATATATATATATATATATATATATATATATATATATATATATATATATATATATATAATATAATATAATATACATTGTAAGAGCACTATGTAAGCAAGACCAATGGAGCCTTAACTGGAGTCTTAACACTGGACACATTTCCCAGTTTACTGCAGAAGATTAATCATGAGAAATACTTACAATAAGCAGTCTTTTGCTTGGGTATGAGATTTAGTATTCAGTTAGTTTTTCAGTTTCCATGTTCTGAAATGGTATTTATTGACTCCCCAGTGAAATGATGCTGCGACTGTTTTTCCCTCCAAGTTCAGTTTTGCTGTGTAGTTACTAGGACTGTGTGTAAGTGACCTGTGACTGTTCAAACAGAACAATTTCATTAAAATGGGGACGTAATGGAGCAAGGATTGCTAGACGTGGTGTGTGCATATGATTAATAATACTCTTGTCATTAGTACTCCATATGATTAAGCATGACTTCATATCTGACATCATGGTAATCCTTACTCTAAGAGTCTCGAGGCTATAAATTTATTCTTACAAGCTGGCCCTGATGTAGTGTTTGGATAAAGTTGAGTCAAATGAATAGTTTAAATTAACATTGACATTTAATTTAACATTTGCTGCTTAGTGAAATGCAGCTGAGATATATTTAGTCTGCATTTTCCCCATTTTTTGTTTAGTTTTGCACTGGACCTTAGCCAAAAAGTATGGAAAACTCATGACCATCAGTTAACATTATATTATACAAAAACATGCCTCGAACAGCACTGGCATAATAATACCATTTTTCTATAAACTGTTTAATACAATAGCAGGCATTTTGCAAATTATTATAGCATATAATAAACTTTTTTTTTTTTTTTTAAATGACACGATGGTGGTGATCGCACCCAAACAGCAAGGTTCTGAAGCACATCAGGACTTGGGTGCATGGATAAAGCATTTAAAGGATGGAGTGTGGATTCTGTTTTAACTGTTTAAAGTGTTTAAGTGTTCGTGGCTCTTTTTGTTTTAAATAAACTGCATGTCAATATTCAAATCCAGAATACCATGAAGACTACTAGGTATGCATGATGGTACATGATGCTACAATGCAATAACTTCTCATACCTTATAATGGTTGAAGTGTAGAGTGGATATCAAGTATACACACCTTTACAAAGCTTTTTGTGATGTAAAAAAAGAGAAAGAAACGAAGATAAATCATAGATCTTGCCAAAAATCTGTAGAATGTATGCAACCAGTTAATAACCAGCTAATAATCAGGCGATGACCAGGTTCTTTTGCTTGTATTTTCACATTAAATGCAGGAAAAGATCTGATTTATCTTTAAGGTTTTTACATCATAGAAACCTACAATTTGAACAGGGGAGTGTAGACTTTTCATATCCACTAGTGATCTTATAAGTAATATTACAGTAACTAATGTGAAAAACGATCAGGTTTCTCAGCACTTGTGATGTGTACATTTTTTTCTCAATTATCGCTTACCTTCAGGTGAATGTTAATTATGTATTATTCACATATTATGGTTTTTCAACGTTTGCACTTTTGAATTAGATATAAAACATCTCTTTCCTCGAGTAGTTTATTTAGGATGTTTCAATATGCTGCTACTTGGCATTAAGTGAAGTATATCTGAGCACTTTTCACATTAGTTACTGATATGTATGTATTTATATTTGCAGTGAAAGTCTAAAATTCTGAATGTGGAAAGGGCTTAACATCATTTAATGACTGATAAGGCTGAACAACACCAAATTTTTTATTTTAGATTTACTTTCTAGAGTTGATCATTTGTTAGTAGACAGTAGGCATAATCAGTAAGTGTAAGAGAGTAGTTGTGGTTTGTTTTGTTTGTGTGAGAGAGATTTGGTGTCGCTTGGTGGTTTTTCAGTGCATTCAAGTTTGTTTTTTTGGCCATCATCTGCATTCTCAAACTGTAAAGTATATAATTACTCAGTCATTTCTGAGCAGTGATTGCATTGTAACGCTGGTAGTTTTCACTTAACTGTACTTCATCATTTGTAGCACAAGCTACTAGACATTAGTCTCTGATGCTTAAGAGCTCAAACTTTTGGCTGTAGTGTTAGTGTATTTTCACACACTACTACAGGAAGACAGGAAGAATTGTTTATTTGGCTCTTTGACGATGTAATTAAGGTATCTGTCGGTTTGTATTAAAGAAAGCTAATGTCCAAAACCTTATTTTTATTTTATTTTGTTAATTTTTTTTTTGTAATAAAGCTTTTCTAAGTGAGAGCTGCCTCTTTTTCTGGTAGAATGAAACCGGAAATCTTATCTTCTCTTTTCAGACACACACACACTCATACACACACACACATATACACATGCACACTCATACATGTGTCAGAGCTCTTAACAAGCTGGTTTAAGGGTTTGAGGCACTTGTGTTGTCAAGGGAAAAGCTTTTAAGGCTTATATATGAAGAAATTCAGTGATGAGGTACGCCTGAGTAGTATATTATGTTGAAAGCACGCGCTGCTTTGGTAACTTTGAGAGGCGTGCTCGGTTCTCCGGTGTTCAGTGCTGCTGAGGAGACTCTGCTGTAACCCCGCATAGGCGGGACGAGTAGAGGCGGCTGTCGCCTGCGGCTTTCTGCTCGCACCATCGGAATTAGTGACGCAAGTGAATATTCACCACTTTCCCTTTTAGTTTCCGGGAACGAGTACGAGGTTTATTGTCGCCTGTCCTGATCATTTCAGTAATGCGAGTGTGAGTGGATGTGTGCACTCTTAAAGCGCTCTTTCACTGAACTGCTTGAAGTGAGCGGCTCTGCAGCGCGCTCATTACTAATCTCTTTAACGCTACAACAAGCATCGGAGGAGAAGATACACGATCACATTAAGGAGAATTAAGTAAGTAAAGATGCTTATATGTACTTGTCATTTTGTTGGGGTTTATTTTGGCTTTAATTGCATGTGTTGTAATAGTGTGAACAATATTACACGAGCCTTGGGTTTGCTCTAATACGAAGGCAAGTGCGCTGTTTTTGTAAATGAAGCACGTTGTGGTGGACAAGAATGAACGATTTTTCTTTCCTTCTTAACCAAAATAATCTCACATAAAGTTTCATTTATTGATAGGCTTTTAATAAATAATAAGCGAATGGTATATATGTAAAAAAAAAAAATCTCTCTCTCTCATATATATATATATATATATATATATATATATATATATATATATATATATATATATATATAATATAATTTTTTTTTTTTTTTTTTTTAAATACACATTATAATGAAATAATTGCGCAGCAGGATAAAATGTGTCTGCTCTTTTATCAGTGAGATCAATATCAGATGAGTGTCATCTTTTAAAAAAGGATGTGTGTACAGACTATGAGGATTACCATGCAGACTACACTAGAATGGGCAATATGATTTTAATTATTATTTTTTTTAATCCTGCACATCACTAATTTCAATAAAGGATCAATTTAAGTCAATTGAAATCAAATAACCGATCCCCACTCTGACATATTAAATCACTTCTTATGTAATTTGGACAGTCCTTTTTCTCTGCCTGAGATAGGTCTGTTGTAATAAATTTTTGGAAGTGTAAATGTTGCTTCAGAATTTCTTTAGACAAATCTCACAGCATGCACATGTTTTCTTGTCTGGAATGTTGGTTTTTGCACTGTCCAGACCATGCCCTTACGCTGCACGGCCAATACTGCCACCTACATTCTCCCGAGCCGTGCCAGACTCCCAAGTCCGCAGTTACGGATAGATGACATCGCACCACAAAATGAACACATGCCTTGTTTCACCCTATTTACACATCCACTATAACATTTAAATATACTATCCTGAGCAGTGATGGATATATCAATGACAATTTCTACATCATTCAACATGTGTGAAATTGCCATGTTTTTGTTAGGGAGGTCATATGTGAGCAAAGTGCATCACAGATATGCCTCTATTTAAAATCATTCTTCACGTTGCTGTCAAAAGATCCTGCTTGGGCTCTGTTTCTGTTGTTTATTTAAAGGAGGAAAGCCACAAAAACAGCATGGTTGCTAGGAGCTTTGAATGGGTTGGAAGGAAGGAAGGATGTGCTGTTGTGGTAGAAGGAGTAGTGACACAATGGCTTAAGTATAAAATAAAAACAATCTGCATGAAATCATTTAAAAAAAATCAAATAGGCAAATAGACAATATTTGCTAAAAACAAATAAACAACAGATAGTATACTTTTCCGGTTTCAGTGTTAGCCATGTGAATGGGATACAAACAAGCATCAGTGAGGATCAGTGAAGGATGATTCCCAGTAGAAGAAAGATTTCTATAGTGAGCTTCAACCATTAGTATGTCACCTGAGATAAGGAATGTGTTTGTCTCTTCATGCTTTGAATAATACTTAGTTTTCTGTGTTTCTTGAATACATTTTTTGTCTTCAGTGGATCATAACATTTTGTTTCATTGATGCAGTTTACCTGTTTTATACTTTACTTCCCATCCATTTTTTTTCCATCCATAAGACAATACTGATATTTTATCTGCCTCTGAGGTTGGAACAACTTTTAGTACATACCGAATAAGCAAAGATGATTCATACAACTCGTCTGAGTCTTTTTACCTGCTTGTGTAATGCTTCTGAATCTTTTTATGCAATTCAGTGAAAACTTCATAGACTGCTGATGAAATAGAAGATCATGTCCTTGGTATGGGCTGTTAGATAAAATATTACCCACAAAGAATACATCAAATTTGCCAACTTTTCAGTCAGAAAATGTTCATTATCTCAGTCCTTGACCTCAGCCACACTAACACTTGTAGGATGAACTGGAACACTGACTGCACAACAGACCTGCTCATTAGATATCAGTGTCCGATCTCTCTAATGCTCTGGAGACTCAATGAACACAAATCAACACAGCTATTCTTCTAAATCTAGTGGAAAGCTTGTGTATTAACATACCCAATAGAAAAATGAAAATTTAATTTAATATAAACCTGAGCATAGAATTACATCAACCCTTAGAGATAGCTCATCTATACTAAGAATCTGCTGGAAGATATAAAAGGCCCAATGGCATCAAACAAGCACTGATGTGATACATAATTAATCATCTGAATTTCACAACATGCTGTGCAGTATAAATTATTGTTTTTTCTATTTTTAGTACTGGACTAACCTTAGCTGGGTTTTAGACTGATGGTACTCTTAGCCTCTGATCTAGTGATGAGGGTGTTCTGTGTGGAAAGCAGCTTTCACCTTACTTCTACATCTTAAATCAACTAAAAATGTATTCTATGCAATTAATGCAAATATATTGAGTCTTTTAAATGCTCAAAACTGAAAGAAGCAAAAGATTAATGTTTTTTTGCTTCCTCTAGATCCCATGGAAGGATATCTGTGAGAATGAACCTCAGTGCCTGAAAGTGGACTCCTGCTTTTGGGAGTATGGTCTACTTGAAAGCGTCTGTCATAACGAACATGTCAGAAGATCAGATCAACTGCACCATCAACCACCAAATTCACCAATACCTCTTTTCCAGCACCTACATCCTGGTCTTACTGGTGGGATTTCCTACCAATGCCTACTCTCTCTACCATGCCTGGCTTCAGCTGAGGGCTCGCAATGAGCTGGGGGTCTATCTGCTTAACCTGACCGTGTCTGATCTCCTGTACCTAGCCTCTCTACCTGTCTGGCTGCAGTACTTCTTTTACGGAGATGACTGGATATATAGTGAGTGGGCCTGCAAAGTGTGTGGCTTTCTGCTGTATGACAACATCTACATCAGCATAGGGTTTCTGTGCTGTATTTCAATAGATCGTTATCTGGCTGTAGTCTACCCTCTCCGCTTCTCCTCACTCCGCACTATGAAAGCAGCAGCACTAGTCAGTGTCATAGTGTGGCTTAAGGAACTTGCCGTAGGCATCGTCTTTTTCCAACACAAGGAGCTGAGCCAAGACGAGACTAACCAGTCGGTGTGCTTCGAGCACTATCCCATGCAGAAATGGGAGATTCCCATAAACTACTATCGTTTCTACGTGGGCTTTTTGTTTCCGTTAGGAATCTTGTCCATCTCGTACTTTCGGGTCTTACGGGCTGTTGGCAAGAGTGCAGGGACGCAGACGGCCCAGAAAAAACGCATCAAAAGCCTGGTCACCATCACCATCATCATCTTCCTGGTGTGCTTTTCACCATACCACATTTTGTTGCTGGTGCGGACGCTGCTGGAGAAAGATTGCCAGTTCGTCGTGAAGATTTTTGATTATTACCACTTCTCGCTCTTGCTTACTAGCTTCAATTGCATAGCTGACCCTGCACTTTATTGCTTTGTCAGCGAAAGTGTCCAGAACAGCATCCAACAAGCTGCAGAGGCTTGTACCCACATTGTCTGCTGCTGCTCCAAACACGAGAGCAGCTACAAAACCGATTCAACACAAGATGCAGCAGCACCTACTGACAATGGCACAGGCATCTCTGTGGTCAAACTGCTGCAGCAAACCAAGATAGAACTGTGAAGACTCTGAGTTTTTTAAAAATTAAATTATATAATTTGCCAAAGCGTGTTATTTTTGTGTATTGCAGTATACTTTGCTAATGCCTTATCTACACTATATGCTTGATTTTGTCTTTGTTTGTTTTTTTTTTTTTAAATATTTTTATACCAGGTTTAATGATGTGTAATTCTCAGGGACTAATGGTTGATATTCAAGTTTTGAGAAAGGGATTAGATTATAAAGGGTGAGACTAAGCCAGTTGATAAAGTTTATAGAGTTCCTTCAGTGTAAGTAACATGAAGTACTCAGCAGAAAGACAATAGACGAGCTGGTTTCTCATTTGCAATATGTTTACACTCTAGTACATACTACCTGTTAATGCATGTTTTGAAATATATGCATTGTATTCTGTGTACATGAGAAATTCTTTTTATCCAAAAAATTTCTAGATGTTTAGAGATACTATTTCATTTTTATGTTGCATTTTCTAGTATCAGGGGGATATGCTGGCTGTAGTGGTTCGCATGTTTGCCTCACACCTCCAGCATTAGGGGTTTGATTCCTGCCTCCACCCTGTGTGCAAAGAGTTTATAAGTTCTCCCTGTGTTTCAGGGGTCTCCTCTGGTACAAGATATGCATTGTAGGCTGATTTGCATCTCTAACTATAGTGTCTGAATGAGTGTGTGATTGTGCATTGGATAGGTTGCCACCACATCCATAGTGGCCCATGCCCCGAGTCTTCTAGGATAGACTCAAGACTTAAGTGTAGGATAAGATTTACAGAAAATGGATTGGTTTTGAATATTTAATGTGTTTACTGTGGTGCTGAGGCATCAGTAAGTATACTTTCAGTGTGTTAATCTACAATATTTACAACCTGATCAGTAGATGCAGTCACGTACAGTATGTGCATTAAAGTGTGTGTCTCAATAACCTTTGTGCTTCTCTAACTTTATTGAAATCGCAAACATGTTATGGAAATGTTTGATATATTCTCCACGAGAACTCCTACCCTTCAAAGATCGCCAAGTTTGATAGGATCATCGAAACCAGCAGTGACTGGTACAGAAAGATCTCCCAGATTTAAGAGTTTGCATATCAACAGTATCGTCTGTCACTTTATTTTAATATTTAGCTTCTTTTTAGCCTATTAACTGTAAACTGACATAACAGTGTTAACTAAATGTTTAATTCGCCTCATTTGTAAAAAAAATCTCAGCTTCACTTCTGCTTTAGACACAAAGATGCTTTAGACACCAAGATAGTTGCACAGATAGCGAGATGAGAGATCAGTTTAGATTAAACTTACCTCACACAACCACATGCAGTCGGTTGCAATACACAGAAAAATGAAACAACGTTCCTACAGGACCAGTGTGCTACATGAAACGCAGAACCAAATACACGACACCGTACTACATAAAGTGCATGTCTGTGAACAGTTCTAGCCAGTACAATATCATACAGGGGCAGTGTAGAGACAACCAGTACACTGCTTTGTAATGAATAAAGTGCAAACCTATGTACTGGTTGGCTTTGCCCTATCCCTTTTTTAATTATTATATTGTACTGTCTTGCACTGTTTGCACTCATGCACTTTATAAAGTGATGTAGTGTATCTGTAGTGTGTTGTTTCTTGTAATTCTGTGTTTTATGTATAGCATCATGGTTCTGGATGAATGTTGTTTAATTGTAATGTCCATTGTACCAGCTGTACCCGGTGGAATTGACAATAAATTCTTCTTGACTTGCTAATAAGATAAGAAGATTTTGCCAGCTGCTTTCAGACCCTTCAGGGAATCAGGGAAAGGACTGAAATTTGTAAAAGATTTTTTTAAACAGGTAACAGAAACAAAACGTTCAACCAAGCATGGTGTGGACGCTGCTGGAGAAAGATTGCCTGTCCGTTGAGAAGATTTTTGATTATTACCACTTCTCGCTCTTGCTTACTAGCTTCAGTTGGTCATAGCTGACCCGGCACTTTATTGCTTTGCCAGCGAACGTGTCCAGAACAGCATTCAACAAGCTGCAGAGGCTTGTGCCCACGTTGTCTGCTGCTGCTCCAAACACGAGAGCAGCTACAAAACCGACTCTGTTAGCACTTGTGGTAATTTCCTGTTTTCGACCATTAACCATTAGGTGCAGTAATAACTCTATAAAAGCTAAGTGGGGGATGTGACGTCATTGCTCTTCTTTAAGGAATGAATCTGAAATCTGTCAAAAAGCAACTTGAAATCTGCTGTCATTATTATTTATACAGAATTTTAAAATTGATCTGGTTTTATAAAAATGAATATTTGTTGAATTAAGTAATACTAGACTAGCAAGAGTTTAAGCTCAATATTGTAGGTATTCACAGCCATGCTAATATTCATTATAAACACATTGATTAAAGGTGCAATATTGCTCTTATACAACAGTTCTATAATTAATACAGAAATGAATATAGGGTTAGTGAAACATTTTGCCCTACCAGTGGAAATAGACCCAAAGAAGCCATACTCACTTTATAGCATGCTGGCTAGCTGAGGCAATCATATTGATTTGTACTTTCCTGATAAAGATGCTACAAAAAAGTGAAAAATTTATGTCCCGTCATTTCATCTTCACCTGAAGAGTTTATGCTCTGCTTTTAAATTAGGAATTATATTCCTTACGTGATTTTATTATTGTCTAATTAGCGTTTTTTACTCACTTACAATAGTTAAAATTTGTCGCACTGAAGTCAACACAACAGTTTCTAACGTTTGTATGATAAAAATCTCAGGATCTTATATACAACATGATAATACAAAGGGGTTCATTGTGAAAAAACTCACTATACGTGGTTAATAATGTTAGTAGGCAGTTACATGAGAGAATATTAAAGCTCTTTTAGTCATCGAACATCCCTGCTGCACACTTCCAACACTCTATAGTCTACAATGCTCACAACGTGTGAACACAGCAGTCATGTGCACTACAGAGTGTCACATACGTCATTGCAATCTTTCTGCATTGCTGCAGGGAATATGCAATCTGTGTGATTTGAGACTTCTCTAAAATTTACTCCACCCTGATACATGCTTTCTAATGTTAGTGGTGTGGTGTGTTGCCAGGTAGACACTGCCTTCAATCATTGCACAATCTGACATACTCACATAGTTCTGACTTTTTAGTTAGGAGAGAAAAATGATTCATCTTGTCTTAACGTAATGTTAACACTTAATAATGAGTAAAGTGACAGAATAAAGGGTTTCCATATTACTGCAGGTGTGCCAAATATTTTAGCAGCACATGATTCACAGAATATCCCTGTGTGTGGTCAGACATTCCACACAAATTTCCTAAGTTTTATGTCAGATCCCCTAAAAGGAGGGAATCATTTCTTGTCTTAACTGTACCTGGACTGTTGATTTTATTTTCTTAAACATAATCTTTTGTGTGTTGAGATTTGTGGTTTTAAAGACCAGCATGAAGGGCAAGAAAATCACTTACTTGCAGATGATAATGTTCTCAGCCATGAAAGAGTGGCATGCTCTCTTCAGTTGAGTCTGGTGGAGGAATTTAAATACCTTACAATGTTATTTCAGATGTTATTGTAGAAGGACAGAAAGATGGGTGGAGTGATGGAGGAAGATGGGAGCGATTTTTTTGGAATCGTAGACCCACTTGTTAAGATATTAAGATTAAATCTTACTCTGCATGAGTACTTCATTTTTTATTCGTATAGCGCTTTTAACAATGGCTATTGTCTCAATGCAGCTTTACAGAACATATGAAATATAGAACAAAAAGTTCAAGATTAATAATAGATTTATATCTTCAGTGATTTCTATTTTGCCATAATGAGCAAAATAGACTCCATTTGATTAGGAAGAAACCTTGAGAGGAACCAGACTCATGTATGATGAAGCTGAGTATCATGTAAGACAAAGTCTGAAAGCTGAATTGTACAGTGGACATGGTTAAATGGTAAATCCTGAGTTTATTTGGTTATATATTTATTTAAATACAGGCTTATTCAGCTCTTTTGAAGTGTTTTTTGGTAATTGAAATCTACATCACTGTCTGAGTCAGGCATAAAATAATCCTAAATTCAAATCATCTGTCTTCCAAGTCAAAGATTAAAGTTAGACCAGAAATAAATGCGAACTGGAATGAAACTTTAGAGAAGACACATTTAATAAAAAAGTTAAATTTAATGTGTCATATTAACGACAAGGATTATTTGCATTGTGTGTGAACAAAACAGAAGAAGAGCAACAGACACCAGCACACAGACTCAGTGCAAGGAGGGAAACACCCACTACATGATTTGGAAAAGGATACCTCTATGGATTTAAACTCATAGCATGCATGCAGTGAAGCTTATTTTGCTTTTGAAACACAAGCATTTCTTTGTGACCCATACGACCTTGGCATGTGGCGCTATTTATCATGAATGGCGATTCAGGTGGAGTAAATGAATCAATAGTTTGTAAGGTTGCTCAGAAATTGTGCAAGAGGGTTTCTGAAGGTTAGGCAATTACATGGAGTTACTTAATGCCCCAGCCATGTCTACAGGCTACAGTTCCCTGAAGTTACATGCCATATTCTGAATAAAATGACCTTCTGTATCAGACACTATTGGACACAGGAATAGGGAATTACAAAAAGCTGTTTTTCATTAATGTCCTACCTGTATATACTCAAATATTCCAGTTACCTAAACTCTTCTCTGCTTGCTCTGCTTGAAAGAATTCATACAGATGCTCAGGAAAACGTTTCATGTTATACTTACTTCATATTTACTCAATTTCAGTACTTTCACTGCAAAACATGATTAGTGGGAAAAATAAGTCACGGAATTGAATTGAATACATCAAATGTATCTGTTGGGTAAAAAAAGAAATCCCATGAAATACTTGTAATAATCCTTTACACATTTTAAAGAGTATAACGTAACATCTGGAAAATTTTATATGGCTATGAATGTCCACGTTTCTCCCACATAGTTTCAGTAGCTTTAGGCAATTACTGAATTTTGAAATATCTTGCACTTGAGACATTAGCTTTGCAATTACTTAATGTTAAAGCAGATATTTGGCTAGAGCGTGGTCTTTCTTATTAGCAGTGAGATTTGTCTCTACGGATTATTACTGTTGTTTAAGATGGTACAAAAGCAATTTGGTTTATAATATCTCCCCTGGAAACATATCTCACAAGTAATATTTCAACTTATTAGTCACTGTTAAAAGCAAAGATGGCTAAGATTCAATGTTGAAACTTTGATGGGAGAATAAGACTTACTGAGAAAGAACGTGTGTGTTGTAATGTAATTCACACATCCAAGTTGAAGAAAGTGTATTGCATCATTTCCTGTTTTTCTAAGGGTGTGAGGAAGTTGAAAAGGTTTTCTGAACTGGAGCATGAGAAAGCTAATGACTGTACCTAGGACTCTTAAAAATGATCAGGTCATAGTTTAGATAGTTTAGTGCCAAACGTGGCAGCAGCACAATGCAGAAAAGAGCTTCTGCTAATGTTCACATCAAACATCACTTCCCAGTGTTCTGAGTTTCCAGTGTGACCACTTCTTCTTTCCAGACCTGCCTGATCCATCCAGACGCTCTACCCCTGGTTGGAGTCTTGTTGCTTGATGGTGCTCACTGCTTCTGAGGGTTAGTTCTGCATGGACAGCCTGTGACCCAGGCGACCGCTGTGGACAGAACCACTTGGAGATTACCCCGCTGTTTTTGAACTGTCGTTGCATCAGTCAGCTTTCACCAGGAAGGGATTAGTCCTAAGTCAATAATGATCTCAGAAGCTACACTGACCTATTAGTTCCTCATTAGCTCTTGGTTGCACAAATCCATGTGAATGTACGATGTTGAAGAAAGAACATTATCAACATTTACATCATTTACTGTCCAGTGTCCCCCAAATGAGGATGAATTCCCTTCAAAGACTGGTTCCTCTTAAGGTTTCTTCATCATATCATCTCAGGGAGTTTTTCCTTGCGACATCACCTATGTTTCTATACTTCTGTAAAGCTGCTTTGAGAAAAGTGCTAAACAAATAAAATTGAAAAACATCAGAATGACAAAAAAAAGTCTGATCTCTGTTTCAGGAAATGCTGATGTCCTAGGATTTTTACATACAACAATCTGGCGTTGTTGTTCTTTCGGCTGTGCCCACGTGTGAGGGGCCGCCACAGCAGATCAACTGGTTTGCACAACAATTTGGCACAGTTTTTTTTACGCCAGATGCCCTTCCTGACACAGCCCTACCATTTTTTTTTTATCTGGGCTTGGGACCAGCACTGCATCAAACCCAGGCCTTCCACAGGGTAGGCGAGTAACCTACCACTGAGCCACCAGCGCCCTATACAACAATCTGGTGTGAAAAGCAAAAAAAAAACATCCAGTGTGTGGAGGGTCTGCATGCTGAGACAACTTGTTGATGAGAGAGCTGACAGGAAGTCTGTATGTATTCATGTAATCACTCTGAGTCTATAATCAACTGTGGTCAGCAGAAACGCACCTCAGAAACATCAACACATCACACCATGAGGTACAAAATCTACAGTAGAACACAAACAGTTCAACAGATTCCTGATGTTCTTGCGTACCGTGATGCTTTTCTGCTCACCATGGGTATAAAGAGTTATAAGTTACTATTTAGTTCCTGGCAGTTCAACCAATCTGGCCGTTTTCCTCTGCCCTTACTTATCACCAAGGCATTTCTCCCCACATGCGTAAAGAAAGACAGAACAAGCAGTAAAAATAACAGGAATAAAGCAGTGAAAAAATAAAAAAGGACAGTGAATGTTGGGTTAACATTGCTTCAAGGCCGAGTTCTAGTGGTTGCGTTGATTATATCTTTGCTTAGAGCAGAGTTTGAAGTAGGAAACCACCAAAATAAAGATGGCCTGTATGTCATTTCTGGTTTACCCTCTGAAATTTACCCTTTTCTCTGTGAGTCAGTGAGGTAGAGAGTCACATCTTGTTGCATAGTTTATGATCACACAAAACACATTTTCATATAAAAGCATTTCCATAGTAATTCTTGAAAGTTGGAACTGAATCTACACTGTGAAACAATTACATTTATTCTCTCTCTCTCTCTCTCTCTCTCATACACACACACACACACACACACACACACACATGACAATGACTTCATTCAGTAGAACCCAAAATAATTATTGATCTTAGATCATTCTCTTGTCAAAGCGTCTGGTGAGCTAGATCAGGGTAAAAATGAATATTTAGCACATTGCATATGTGGTGTACTATAAACACAGTGACTTCTGATCAGAGGGTTGTGAATTAAAGGCCCAACTTCCAAACAAGGCAAAAATGTACTGTATGATATGTGAACATTCATCAGTGCAGGTTCTTCTAATGCTGCTGTAGGATGCATTATAGTATGTCAGACAATATAGCTAAAATTAAACAAGAAAAAACAAAATTAGACTTCTGAATTATGTATTTCTACTTATTTAAAAAAGAAAAATAAAACTAAGAAAACAGGTAAACCAATTAAAAGAATGGCTTTATTCCTTTCTCTCAATTTACTATAATTGCCTCAAGTTGCCCTATAATTGCCTCAAGTTGCCCTATTCTGCCATCAAGTGGTCAAATAGTGCTCATGCAAAATACTGAATAAAATATACGTGTGTAGATTTTATGCATGTGTAGATATAATATAAAATATACAAGGGTGAAGAGGTAGAGCTTAACTCAGCAGCATTTAAGTGAAACTGAAAATAAATGTTGGTACATTCTACAAAGGTTTAAGTTGATCAAGAGCTATCTGTCTGTCTGTCTGCCCACTCGTCCGCCCGCCCATCCATCCATCTATCTATCTATCTATCTATCTATCTATCTATCTATCTATCTATCTATCTATCTATCTATCTATCTATCTATCTACAGTATCTGTCTGTCTGTCTGCCTGCCCGCCCGCCCGCCCATCTGTCCTTCCATCCATCCATCCTTCCATCCATCCATCCATCCATCCATCCATCCATCCATCCATCTATCTATCTATCTATCTATCTATCTATCTATCTATCTATCTATCTATCTATCTATCTATCTATCTATTCTTCTTTACACATGCTCTGATTATTTAAGACAGTGTGGTTCAGGTAATTTGGGTTTATAATAGAATACAAAAGGTAGAAATAGGAGAAATATAGAAATCTCTCACTGCTATAGAAAACTGTTGCTCTTATGTACTCTATGTGCATTAAATGTTGTTTTTCCGGAAGTATCTTACAGTTTTTCTCAGTTGCTTTGGATCATTTCTCAAATCATCCTTAATATTTGCAAACCAGTAAGTGCATTCTCAAAACAATTTGTACAAACAGCACAACACATTGGATTTCTTGCAAAAGCATGTACTTTACTCAAAATCCTTAGGTATTCTCTCAAAAGTAAGTTTCTGTGTCAATGAAAATGTCATCACCATCGGAATGACCAGTCCTTTTGTCATTGTTTATATACGGTATAGTCAAAATGTTTAGTCATGTTGTCAGAATGACAGTGCACGGTTTCAGGATTTCCTGATATAAACTATGGTTTGGATTACAGTGATTGACAATGAAAAAGGCTGAATTTCTTCTGTATGGGAAGATAATTTACACATTACTGTATGTGGGATATTGATTGTAAGAGACCGAACAGGATTCACACTTTTATTGTACTTTTACTAGTGGACTGAAAAAAAAGAATTACAATATAACATCATATAATGTCATTGTGATAGAAAAGAAAAGGACACAAAAGCACAATGGGGAAAATATAAAATTACAAAAGGTAAACATAGGAAACACCTCTTAGGCAAAACTGTGCATGCCGTTGTCTGTCTATACCCCCTCACATCCCAGTCTGTCAGGCCACAGATTTTCATCCACATCACAATAGATATCATCCCTTGCAATACAGCGTGGAAAACTCACATTATCCCAAAGTATTACATATTTTGGCAAATCATCTTGAAATGGACCCCTCTCATCATCAGGGATTAGAGGGTCTCTAGGAAGGTGAGGAGATGCTGTATGTTGTATGGGCCTTTAAGGGGAATATGAGTTAGCACACCCTGCTCTGAAATAGCAGCACACATAGTGATATTTCCTCCCTGCTGGCCTGGCAACAATTGTAAATCTGTGTTTTGCTCTTTATATAGGCATGCCAATTATAGGTTCACGAGATTCACCTCGAGAGATTGACCTGTTTTAGAATACTAGTTGATCATTGGTTCTTCACGCCCCTTCATTAGTGACATTCAAATTTCATCTGCACAATCCGTCAATTCAAGACACATTTACAAAAAACAGGGTTTTTTTTTTTATTTATTTTTTTTGTTGTTGAGATTTTGACAACTGGTTTAACTATTTTGCATTCAGTGACTTGTGCAATGAACTGATGCTGAAATGTTTTGGGGGTTAAGATTATTTAGATGAAACTAATATAAATATATTTTGATCAACATGACATAAACAAGTGATAAACAGCAGACAATTGTACAAAATCATTTGCAATTTGATCAAAGCAACGAGAAATGTTCATATGATGTGCACAAGTGACTAAATGATGTGGCGGTTGAACAGGTAGTTTTGAGAATTTCATTTCTGATCTGAGAAATGCTCCAAAGCAACTGAGAAAAACTGTAATAAGCAGGGTAACAAGGTAGTCTGGGAAATACATAGTGTAGAGATTTTTTTAGTAAATTTTAGAAAAGATTTTTTGAACTCTGTTAGGATGCTTAGGCCAAAACTAAGTGTATTTTTTTTACAATATCAGAATATTTTACTCTATTTTAGCCCTTATGTAAGTCCTGTTATTTAAATCTGATTTACTGGTGACATGAGTATGTGAAGGAAGAATCCATGTTATAAATGATTAAACATATCACCCCGAATTGCATATCATATCATATCAAGCAAAAAGCCAAGGCTGTATTTTCCTTGCAAAGTTTATTCAGCTGTCAGTCCATAATTATATTTGCTCTAAGTGTTTATTCTTGAATCTTGACACAAATACCTCATTAATACATTTTACTTCTTTTAACCAGTGAGAGACTTCAGATACAGAGCCATTTCTGTATTTATTATAAAAAATGACTTCAGTGTGTACAATCTAACTGACCTCATGTACAGATAGATATGACCTACAGCACCTTATAGCTAGGTTGTCTGAATGCCTCAGGGAGAATATGGAAAAGTGTTGGAAAAAAATTGTGACTTGTGACTAGATGTTTAAACCAGGATAAGGGGGAATTTTCTAGATTCACTCCACTGAGTTGACTCCATCCATAAAAAATAAATAAAGATAATAATAATAATAATAATAATAATAATAATAATAATAATAATAATAACAACAACAACAACAACAACAACAACAATAATAATAATAATAATAATAATAATTATTATTATTATTATTATTATTAAGAATATCACCAATAAGAATAAGAATTTATTTAATTGTAGTTAATTTTAATGTATTTAATTTTAAATTTAGCTGAGGCTGATATGATGTCTGTCACATTTCCTTTAGCTAGAAAGAATGAATGGATGAATATGTTGTTTTTAGGTGTATCTTAGAGATTTATTGATAGGGCAACTTTCTATGTCTTTGATAAAGCAGACCCTAAAATGTTCCAGTGATATTAATTCTTAGCCTAGCAATAGAAGTAATGTTTGGATGATGGTGATAGTAAAGAGCAATATATAACACAACAGTCCAAAATCTCACGTATGTGTTCTGTTGTGTTGAGATCTGGTGAAGGCCACAGCATAACATTTTCGTACTTGTTCAGTGACTCCCATGCTCTTTGGATTGGAGTAGAATAACATTCAATAATTTATTCACCTTCAATAACTGTTTAATCCTGGTCAGGGTTGCAGAGGATCTGGAAAACATCCCATGAATACCTTCTGCTCTGGAATTTTTCCTATTGATTTTCCATGACCTTCTCTTTCTAAGGCACAACTTCTGGAGAACCTCCTGTCCTACACATGTCCAGTGTTTTTCCTGCTCCAAACACACATGATTCAACTTATCAGATATTCAGCCATTCAGTAGATGAAGTGGGGGTATTAGAGCAGGGAAAACACTAAAACATGCAGGACAGTTGGGAACGTGTGCTCTAAGGGGATAAGTGAACTCAAATGATGCATACAAAATGCTTCCCTTCATTTGTTACCCCTTTGTTGCTGGTCTTGAAATTAATTTATTTATTTGTTTGTTTGTTTATTAATTACATATATATATATATATATATATATATATTACAGCAGATTAACATTCCTGGTAGAGTAATACTGTACAAATAAAAACATCACTGGTTATGAGCAAAGCACCAGTGTGTAACTGCAGGACACCTAATCATTTACATTTCTGGTATTTGGCAGACACCCTTATCCAGAGTGACTTTTTTATGTCATTTTTGAACAACTGAGGGTAAAGAGCTTTGCTCAGGTGCTCAACAGTGGCACCTTGGTGGACCTGGAATTTAAGCTAACCTTCTGAACCTTCTGATCAGTAGTCCAACACCTTAATCACTAAGCTATCACATCCCCAGTCTTAGTTAGCAACTAAAATTATAATGATCAACAAAAATGATTGATCCTGATACCTTATAACTAGTACTTCTCTTAGTATTTTTCAAATTTCCTTTAAATAAGCTTTATACACAGTCTTCAAATGGGTTTCTGTTATTTGTTGTATTTTCTCAAACAAATTCTGTATTATGTATAACAAAATAAAGTAAAATTGATAACAGTAAAAAGGTGACATAAGGCAACAAACACAAGACAGCACAACACAGTGCATTACAGTTATTAAGCTCTCAGGGGCACTAGAAGAGCACGCTGCACACCATCAAATCTTTATAAAGTGTAGAAGTTTAATTTGTGTTCATACAATTTTCTTATGATTCAAATATGAATGATAATATTTTGAATAGTTTATTGCTTCACAATAAAATGCATTGGTTGGATACATCCATTTATAGCAAGACAATACATTCAAGTTAAACACTCTTGTCATACAGTACCTATTAAATTTCTATCTTTGTCAATCAGTGGCTTGGAAACCCATCCAGCTCAAGCTCACCTATAACCCCCAGCCCACAGTGCAGCAGGTCACAGTCTAGTCTGAAATAAGACTGCACGTGTATGTGTGAACAAAAGTGAGTGCGTGTGTCCTGTAGGTGTGCACTTTCATGCATGAACATAAATGTACTGTAGGTTTTAAAACATCTTCAATCAACTTAAAAGGTTTCTCCTGAAGAGGTATCTGTTGGGTTTATCTGTGCATACAAAGACTTTGCTTCATGTCAGAATGCCAGCCCTGGTAACAAAGATACCACCTCCTGAGTGATCCTTATCCCCGAAAGGAAGAAAACAATAATCTGGTCACTCAGTTGTGTGGAAGTGCAGTTTATAAAATACAGCTAGAGTCAAAAATACTGATCTTTCTGTTCAAATGTAGGAATAATAACCATTATAATAACAGACATGCCACAGAACAACTGACTTCAAAGTAGATCATAGAAATGGCTTATCTACAGTGATTTGGTATGATTTTTGCTATTAATTATTTATTTATTTATATGTACTATAGTAGACTACTTGCTGTTACGATAACAAGAACAAAATCTTGGCTCAGTAACCAAATAGGAAAATAGTTGCATATATGTGAACCGTTATAGAAATTTTAAACCATACAAATAAGGAAGTAAATTGTGTAATTCCTTCTCTTTCCTGAAACACACAATGTGTTAAAAGCACGTGAACTGACGGATCCTAACCTCCAGCGACATTCATTAACTTATTGTGAAACAACCTAAACCATTTATAGGTCATATCCTGTCTGAACTACCTTAAAAAAATAGAAATAAAATAAAACGAAATAAAATTTTACCTCACACCACCATACTGCACAGCACACAGCCATGTACAAAGAATGTGCCATTCTTCATAGCACTAATAATGTAGGGTAGTATGAATATTTGCATGCTTGAGCAACGAGGGTATTTAAATATAACCAGCCCTTCTGGTTACAGCCTACTGGTTACAATTTTCACTTGCATATATCCTTATATACTGCACACACTGAAACACTGCACACACAGACACCTGCCTTTCCACATGGATTGCAGTGACGGCATCTCTTTTTTTTTTAGCACTGTACGACGACACCTGACATTTCCACCACTGACACTCACAGACACAAAAACATCTGCCCTGTACTCGGGGTTATAATCTCCTGAGCCTGTTGGGTTTGGTGCAGGATGGAGTGGTAGCTGCCATATAGGGAGTTTGACATGATTTGCTGCATCAAATTATGCAGCACAGACAAAAAGTACAGAGATCCAGAAAGGGGAGATGAAGTGAACGGCGCAAAAAGAAAGAAAATTTGACCGTTCCAGTCATGGATGTGCGTCCACTCCTCCTCCCCACACCTGGAAGGAAGCACTGGTTCAAACAAGAGGACTTTTAATGTCATATTTACATATAAACAACAAGTACAACATCAAGATCTGTGGTTCTGGTCTTGTCTCGTCAGTGAATACAACTCTGAAATTTGTCTTTAATACCATCAAGGAGCTCGAACCCAGTTTTAAGTTTTTGATTGGTCCTTGTCTGTCTATATCGTTGTGCAGAGGCCAGGAGCAGGCGGCAAATCTTACTCATTACAGGATGGATCTTCCACAGCAGGACTCACTGATGATATCACTTCTCACACAGTCCTACTGTACCAAACTGCTGACTTCACTAAAATCTCATCATCCTTCACAGTTAAAAAAAAAAAAACCCTCTATTTCATGACTTTATTGTCATGAAACACTGCTTCTGTCTTTATTGCTCCTTATTGCATTACAGCAGAAAAGAGCTGAGGTCTTTCCTTACTGCGATCATAGTGTGGCCTATATGTCTAAAGTGCATTGTTCATTTTTGTTTTGATTTGATTTTCTCCTGGGAAGACCAGATGTAAATGGGATGCATTCGGATGTTTCCACTGAGCAGCATTCTTCTTTTTCCTGTGTATATAGAGTAGATATTCAGGCCCATGTAGATCCAATTCAAATAGACATGCTATGCTGCTAAGGTGAGAAGGTCCAGTCAGAGCGAGTCCTGCCATAGACAGAAGTTGAATTGAGAACTGGACCTCTGGATCTCCATGGGCAGATACAGCATAATGTAATGTCTCTGACTGCAGTGAATGCATGATGTCGGACATGGTGGATTTCAGGACCAAAAAAAAAAATAGATTATGGTGGTAGGTCCAGTCTGGAAGTGATTCAGAAACCAAAGGTTTCAGACTTCCTGACACATGGGCAGATTGACAAAGGTAAAAATGTTGTACTCGATCAAAATGGAGAAGCACAGGAAGACGGCATACAGCAGGAGCACGTACACACCCAGCTTTAAGTCCAGCTTCCACCTGTTCACATGGATCCCCAGAACCTGTGCAGAAAGACAGGGTATAATGTACGAAAAACATGACTCAGATGTGTTTATAAAGGTCATTCAGGTCAGAGAAAGATATTTTGTGACTCAATCAAGGGCTACATCAGTTCATCATATGCTTTGCAGTTTCCTTAATGAGTGGCAAAGCATCCTCAAGATCACATGTTCATACCACACTGGAAAAGACCAGGGAACCAGGGAACCTCTGGGGCTTGAATGATATGTACAATGATACGTTTTGTTAAAGTGTGGTCTTCTGCATTTTTGATGCATTTTGTGGTTAAATCTGGGTCGTTTTTTACAGTTTGATCACTACTGGGGTACAAAAAGTAAAAAAAAAATATGCATAAATTATTGGGGAGGTCTGGTCCAAATGCATGCATGTAGTGTGTCTCTGGCTTTCATGCCAGTGCTTCAAGGCCCAGTTGGTTATTGCTGCATACTGAATCATACATTCCTCACATCAACTTACAGTCAAAGCCACTGATCCCAGGAGCAGCACCACAGAATACACCAATCCTCTACTGTTGATTTTCACCTGTGACAAAAGTAAAGAAATTGAATTTACAATCACAGTGTTTCACATTTACATTCCCATGCCAGCATTGCTCTCCTTCACCCAGTTCTCCTCTGTGAATGTGTGTGGATGTGAGTGTATTCGTCAGGGATGACAACGTGACAGATACCACTGATCCGTAGTTGACAGCCATCGTCTGGAGGCCCCAGGGAACACCGAGCCCAACCAGGATATCAAAAACATTACTGCCGATTGTATTGGAGACAGCCATATCTCCCAGGCCTGTGGATGTGCACACATAATACATCATAGATGAACAGATACAAAAACCTGTAAAGAGGAGAAAGGAATGAGTATAAATGCAGAAAAATGATACCTTGTCGAGCGACTATAAGGCTAGCTATACAGTCAGGAACACTGGTGCCGGCTGCAAGAAAAGTAATGCCCATTATAACATCAGGTATTCCCAGTGTGTATCCGATAATCGTCACCTGCACATAATAATAAAACATATCACAATCACACTGTATACAGCTCAAATGGTGTAGTAAATAAACCGGTGATGCTAAACCTCAAACTCAAACACACTCACCATCCACACCATGAAGTATGAGAAGACAGCTATCCACAGAGTGGAGAGAAAAAAGGAAAGCATGAAGAAATTCTCCCAGCGTGGCTTTCCACAGTTTGGCACAGTGAAGTACAGCAGCACCAGGATAGGCCACGAAATGATCAACTTCACTCTGTTCATAGTGCCTCCTGCAGGTAGAAGGAGATAACACAGCAGCTTATTCGCTGAGCCATGATGGCACTTGGCTCCCAAGATTTGTTTCCCACAGAAATATAGCTCATCATAAACTTTCACAATTGTCCTGGGGACTGTGCAATAGCTGTAATGAATGCCCAGCTCATAAGAAAAACCACATGCAATAACCATATTAAACGTGACTGGAAACTCCTGAAAAGGTCCATGAATGTTAAGCTGATAATCTTACAACAATAAGTCCTGGATTCCTCTTCCAAAAGGATTTTTTCTACAAGTTTATTCAAGGGAAAATTCAACTGAGAGAGATTTCATCGTGTGACTGCTTCTTATCTGGCTTAGACAAAGAGCTTTAATACTAAATTACATACAAATATTAATTTATTTATTGTCAGATGATTGAATGTGTGGAAGAAGCTCCTTTACTATCCAGCCATACCTTTGAGAGTAATTCTAAAGGTTTGCTAAGTCGTAGTCTTTATTTAGCTTTATATATAACTGAAAGTAGACAGGAAATGCTTCCTTTCACAGAAAAAATATGCTGCTTGTCTGATATTGCAGCCAACCAACCAGCAGCTTTTTCAGAACCAGTTGACCTACTTTTTCTTTTCTTTTCTTTTCTTTTCTGTTCTTTTCTTTTCTTTTTACCACCAAAGTCTTGAAACGTTTAACTTTTAAATACACAATGTGGTGAACTTTTAGTGATGACATGTTGGTCAGAAAATCCACAGAAATATAAAAACTCATATTGTTTATGTGTGAGCCCCAGTCAGATGTTCCTGATAAATCTGTGTCTGATGAGGTGGATTACAGTAGATTTGTCTGAAAATAGGATTTCCTATTTATTGAACATTAACATTTACGTATTCATTATCATTTGAGTTGCTGCTTTTGCTGGTAGATAGCCAATAAGAGTGCAGCTTTTGAGATTCTGAAGCTTGTTAAAAGACAAGTGTGCAATAAGTACACTGTAGAGCTTCTGACTCTCTCTATGTGACATTATTAAGAAAGATTTTTCAAGCAGGTGACTGAGATCGTCAAAAATGCTGCTCATAGTAGAAACTGAATTAGGTAGAGACAGTTTGAGTTACTAGTGAGTAAGGGATAATGTGGGTGTGTGACTCTCTAACCAGGCATAGTGAAGGGTGAGGACAGCTCGTTATCATCCTCTTCTGTTAGTTTGTCCTCAGGTACGTTGCCGTTCTCCATGGTGTCTGCTTTCCCATCAGCCACTACCGTGCCGTCCACTCCATTGGTTGCCTGCATTAGCCGCTGTTGCTTTTAAAAGCAAAAAAAAACAATTTCCTTTAAATATTAAAGTCAAATTTTTCTTAATAATGTGGTTTGTATCCTTTTAGAAGTAGCTGATTCGGATTCGCATTTAGAAGTGTATGTTTGCTTAATATCCTTATTTTTATACATATGCTATAGGGCCAAAGGTTTTTGGAAACCTGACCATCACACTCATCAAATTGTGCTCATTCAGTCACAAGGGCATTAGTGGGATTATGCACTGAGGTCAGGGGCAGTCAGTGTTAAGTTTATTTGTCACATATACATTACTGTACAGTGAAATTCTTTCTTCACATATCCCATCTTTGGGGGTTTGGGTCAGAGCACAGGGTCAGCCATGATGCAGCTCCCCTGGAGCAGGGTGGGTTGGCAGCTTGACACTGCTGGGGGTTGATCCCCGATCTCCTGGTCAGCGACCCAGAGCCTTAACCACTTGAGCTACCACTGCCCCGATCATCCCAGAGGTGTTCAATGGAACTGAGGACAGGGCTCTGTGCAGGACACTCCAGTTCTTCCTTGTCACTCTTGGCAAATCGTGTCTTCATGGACCATAATTTGAACTGAGGTCAGGTGTAGCTAGTGTTCCAGTTCATCCCAGAGGTGATCAGTGGGGCTGAGGTCAGGGCTCTGTGCAGGACACTTGAGTTCTTCAACTCCAGCCTTGACAAACCATGATTCTATGGAGCTCAGACGTTGTGTGCTATCAACTTTGTCGCACCAGTTTAACTACATAGTTGTGATAGTCAAACGTCCACAAACTTTAAGCCATATAGTGCATGTCTGTACACATTTATTATTAAATACTGAAGAATTATTATGTCAGTTTCATTTCAGCATCTTACATGTACGTGGTGTTTTCCTCAGTGAAATCATGGAAAATACCGAAAGAGATCAGGTCACTGGACTGCAGAAGCCTTAACAGGTGATTTCTAAATCCCGGTGGAAAATCCCCAGTGAATGGAAAAAAACCCCTCTTTTATTGCACTCTACTTCTGTTGTTTCTGCGTCACCTTTAAATTCCATTCTTTTACTGCCAGTCAATGGAAAATCACAGCAGCCAGTTAAATCCCTTTTTATCTCATGCTTAGGACTCCAGCTGGAAATGTTTGGCAACTCCACTTCTTAACACTGACATGCCCTTTAGTAGATTTGAAGGCTGCTCACCTCGTTAATGATGAGTCGGCTTGCCATGCGCAGGCGAGTTTTAGGCCCAAAGCGGTTGGTGATCATGACTCTGAGGCCAGCCTCTGGGAAGCGGTAGTTTGGAGGACTGGAGTTCATCATCTCATCAACCATCACGACTGAGCCACGTGTGTACATCTTATTGGGTTTTACTACAAACAGAGATAGCAATATGCATCAAATCTGTAAATACACCCAAGTTGTGATCAAAACCCAGAATTCTGGACAAACAGGAGAAATTCTGGAGGTTTTTTTTTTTGCCAGTAAACTCACCGCTCTCACCATTCAGGGTGTTTGTATTAAACATAAGAAAAGGATAAAAACAACGCCCACACACACACACACACACACACACACACACACACACACCCTAATCAGTGATGTTCGAGACCTACTTACTTATACATATCTCACAACTCTCTCAACTCTGCTTTCCTTTCTCTCCTTAGTGATAAACTAAATGAAATTGGTCATACTTTTTGTGTTACACTACACGCTCAACAGCATCAATCATGCAGAAAGCATGTGGTCATTTCATGCAAACCCCCACAGGGCCACACTGTCCCACCATCTCGACTGATTGACTGACTTCTCTGCAGCACATGTCTTAAGTTCAAAGAGGTGATGCAATGCGGCCTACAAATGTGAAATCAAAATCAGAAAATTTTCATTCAGAGCACCCTGGGAACATACACAATGACATGAAAGATTTGTTGAATTTATTTCATTCGATGTGTATGCGTGAGCAATTATTTTCAAGGCCCTGAATAAAATCTGACTGAGCTTTCACTTGGGCTGAGACTCAAACTAACAACACTGGTGTTTTGCAAAACATTATGGCTTCGCTATTCTACCATGAATGCTTTAATTGCCTAAATGTAATAATACAGTTATAATTCTCTTCTAACATCCTGGTGAGAGCTCAAAATATCATTGGTTTAGATTAAAACTACATAAACTGATCATATTCACTCAGCATTATTCCATTAAGATAAGTATAAGCAATGAAATCATGTTTTGTTGAGAAAAGTAATATTTTTATGTAATCTATATGTATATGTGTTTTTTACCTGACTGACCACATATTTCTTTTTTTCTGTGAAGAGTTATACACACACTCTTAAACACAAGAACAGAAATACTAAGTGGTTATAGATTTGGTCACTTATCAGAAGATTGTGAGTTCAAATCCCAACACCAAGCTGCCACAGTGAGCAAAACCTTGAGCAAGGCGCTTAATCCTCAGCTGCTTAGCTGTATCCTGTATCAAATGTACATCACTTTGAATAAAAGAATCAGCCATAGGAACATGTACATTTTGATATATGATATATTATAGAACATATTATCTCAGATAAGCATTTGAGCTGTTGTGGGGAAAATTTTTAATATCGTAGCCATTTACGGTCAGGAAATCCAGAAGCGTATAACCGATCCTGCTCCGGATGGGAAGGATATCATTCCTCTTTCCTCTGTCTCTCAGAGACCGGCTAGACAACTGTAAGCTTAAATAGAGGGAAAAGGGCAGATAGCACTTTCCTCTCCAAGTGCTTTCAGCTTCCCCTTGACATTACATGAGAAGGAGTTTATAAAGTTGCAGAGCAGTTCATAAAGTTTAATGCTGTAAGCTTGTCTCAGAGGACGCATGTTTTTAGATTAGTAGCTGTGTGATGGTAAAGAATTAATTCGTAAGGAAACAGAGTAGATGAAAAATATATAAATGAGTAAGTAAATAAATAAATAAATAAAGAAGACCCTTTTTTACCTGCTTGAGGCACTCGGGGCACATGCTACAGCCACTGTGACATAAACGTGGCCTACTTAGAGTAACAAACACTCCTAGAACATACCCCATGACATCATGTGACCCACACAGCAAACCAGGTCAGCACAGTAGGTCTTGAACATCACTATTAGAGGCCTTATTATTGCAACAAACACATCACACAAGTGTTCAATGCACATGCACAAACACACACAAACTGTATAATACACACACACTGTATAATGTATAATAGGAGTGGAAGGGAGAAGTATTTAGTAAGGCTAAGCAGACAGGCTTCAGAGTAAATGTTAGAAGGTTTCTAGAGACACAATCTGAAATACAGAGCACACAGAATCAACCCCAGAAGGCAGGCAGTGACTCCTTCTCTACCTTACACACTACTGCCATTGGCAGCTAGTGTGCACATCTACTGATGCAGAAAAGCTTCAAACTGACAGGAAAGAGGTAAGAACATGTTGTTAGTCTCAGCTGTAATCACTGTGAGTATGTGTTGATTTTGAGTAGAGGCAGCGCAGAAGAGAGGAAGCTGAGCTGGTGCAGAGAGAAGAAGCCTGTCTAGTTACCCTTACCTGAGCTGAGTAATGGCCATGAAGGATCATCCCAATACTGCTCATAATATGCATTACCATCCTCCAGCTCGCTGGTTACTGCATTACCATTAGCAACACTCAAATCTTCTTTCCCAGAAAAGTAGTTCTGCATGCTGGTGTTAAACCTGAAGCAAAGAGAAATCTCCAAATGAGTCATTTATCCGTTATTTATCTTCTGTTGTGTCTGATCTGTTTGTTTTAATGTACATGATACATGATATATTCACATGCTTTACACTAGTTTGTCATTCTTTAAAGTAATAAAATGGTTAAAACTAAAATATATTATATACATGACGATATGAAGATATACACTCATGGACACTCTATTAGGAACACTGTACTAATACTGGGTAGTTGCTCCTTTTCTGCTCCAAACTAAATCTAAATTCTTCATGCCATGAATTTCACAAGATGTTGAAACGTTCCTTTGAGATTCTGGTTCATGCTGATATGACTATGATACATTTTCATGCTGTGAATCTTCTGTTCTATCACATCTTCATGCCACATAAACAGCTTCTTTCCATCCGCAACTGGCTTCATCAACATCATCCAGAACCCCCCCATGGTCTCTTATCTGCCTTCTTGGAGAGTAATGTATAACAATACTTTGATGATTTTTATGTTACATCAACACACAACTAGTCCATTTTTACACATCCAGCACGATTATACAGTTAATGTTTTTATTTTATTATTTTATTATTGTTTTTTTTATGTTTATTCTCAGGAGTTCTTTATATTTATGCCCCTTTGCTTCATATTCCTATGCACCAGTACAGCAACACAAATTCCTTTTAAAAACCCACAGCACCTAGAAATAAAGATGATTCTAATTCTGATCCCAAAGGTGTTCTACTAGATTCAGATCCTGTGGCTGAAGGACACTAAAGAACACTAAGATCATTGTCATGTTCCTGAAACCAGTTTGAGACGACAGTTTGAGGTGACATTGTGCATTAGCATGCCGGAAGTAGCCATTAGAAGATGATAAATTGCGGTCATGAAGCTTGGCTTTAACAGCCCGAACTGTGGCCAGAAAACATTCCCCACACCATTACACCACCTCCACAAGCCTGGACTCTTGACACAAGGCAGGTTGGGTTCATGGATTCATGCTGTTGGTGCCACATTCTGATTTTACCATCTGTGTGCCTCAGCAGAAATCCAGATTCATCAGATCAGGCTATGTTTTTCCACTGAGATCACATTTCCCCCATTCTACTGGTTGATATGAATATTACCTGTAGCTGCTGGCTGTATCTGCATGATTTAATGCATTGCACTGCTGCCACATGATTGGCTAATTAGAAAATTACATGAATGAGCAGGTGTACAGCCGTTCCTAATAAAGTGCTCAGTGAGTGTATACGGTGTCTTCGCTTTTTTTTTTTTATTTCGTTTTGTAACTACGGGGTGAATGTAACTAACAAGTAAAAGAAGCTTCTAGCTACCGTTTAGCATGAGTATAAATTATATTATTTAAAAATATCTGATGGTCAGATCACTAAATTCTGGGAAAATTCCATTTACTGATAAGATTGCATAACATGTACAGTACAGTATATACTATTCATCCAACAAAAATACAATAAATGCACCTTAACTGCTTGAAAACCACAATAACCAGAGAATTACCAAACAATGCCTACTGTATGGAAGAACTCACTTCATAATGACTATGTAGCCAATGTACATGACCATGAGCACCAGACTCTCCCACCTGTTGAGGAGAAAGCAGTGGACAGTAAGTTATGATTCTTTTGATTCTTCTCGAAGATGCTTTTATAGCACTGAGGCACTTACCACATAATCTGCCCATCATAGATGAACTATAAAAGGAGACACACTGAAGTGAACAATCATTAAATAAGTCCTTTTTGCAGTTATGAGATGTTGTGAAGCTGAACCTGACAAATATGCTTTTATACATATAAGAAATAAAATATTACCTGTTTGCTCACAATATTACATATCCAGCCTAAATTACTTTTTTATTGCTAATCTGAAGATTTGTTATATAAAAATGCATTTGCTTTTAAAGCTGATTTGGGATTTGCAACATACAGAAAACATTCATTTCAAACACAAAAAAATAATAATAATAAAAAAACACTATTTATTGTAATATCATACTTACTACTATAAGTGCTACAACAGACAGTGTGTAGTAAATGGAGTCCCGAAACACAGCAAACTTGGTGAGATAGACAACCTTTGGAAGAGAGAAAAGAGCTTTATAATTGTTAATATAATTGTTACAGTTAACACTGCATTTAATTCACTGTATGTTTTGGTTTTAACATATACATCTGGTCACCTGCCTATTTCCACTCACTAGCCTGGACTAACATATCATACAACAGCTACCAGCTGGACAGGATGAAGGCTAACACATGCTTCCTCTGAAAAACATGAATCCAGCCAATGGCATCATCTCCATTTGTTGCTCATGTGTAAGACACTCAGAGGAATGATTTATCTGCCCTGTTCTCCATACATGAGCTAACAGATGAATAACATCCCGCCTCAGAGAGCAATCTTTCCTTTCCTGTCCTTTCCTTTCCTTTTCTTTCTTTTCTTTTCTTTTCTTTTAAAACCAGTTTTAAAAAGTAAAAACACAGCATAATATTATTACTCTCCTATTGGACGGGTCGGGGTCTGAGACCTGATCTGTATCCAGCATTAGTAGTTAGTAGAAGGGGCATGACCAAAAGACTAGTGTTTAAAATAGTGAGAATTTCAGGGCTTAAAATTGTTTAATTTATTTAGTTGGAAGTGAAGTACTTTAGATTGTATTTTAAACTCATCTTCAAAACTGTATAAGTAAAAGCACAGCACAATATTTCTACTTTATGAAATGACAAATAAGACAGTTTGAATTTCACAAACACATACAAACACACACACACACACACACACACCTGTCCAGCGAAAATTCCACACACACCAATGATGCAGAGAATGTTGAAGACAGCTGAGCCCACAATCGTGCCCACACCCACATCTCCATGTGTGATGAACACACCTGCAGAAAACACAATGTTCAGCCACTATAGCAATTCTCAATAGCTTCCATGGAAATTGTGTGTGTGTGTGTGTGTGTCTATCTCACCAATGATGGAGGCAAAAAGCTCAGGAGCTGAGCTTCCAGCAGCCATAAATGTTGCACCAGCTACATCCTCACTCATATGCAGTTTCTGACAGATGACAAGAGTCGCATACAAATGATCACAGTGCAGCTAAGAGTGAAAAGCCTGACAGCATGCAACCTCAGAGCAGGGCCGAGGTGATGGAGTGAGTTTGATGGAGTGACACTGGGTTCAGAGCTTGTGGAGTTTAGAATTAAAGCTTTTATAATCCTACTTACTTCACAGATCTTTTCCAGCGATGTAACAAAGTAGTCATCACACACGATGGCCAGAGCCAGGAACATGTACACAGCCTAAAGAAAATACATAAAAATAAATAAATAAAAAGTAAAAAAAAAAAAAAATGAAATTATTAAAAAATGAACACAAATGAAGAAATTGCGAATAATATTGTGTATAATGCATTTGTAGAATAGATCCCTAGTGGACTGTTTACTGGGCAATTGAAGACTGGAAAATGACCAGGTGATTTTTTTTTCTAATCTTCAACTGTCCAGTTTTGGTGAGTCTGTGCTTATGAGAGCCTCTGATTCTTGCTCATGGCTGACATGAGTGGAACCCGATGTGATCTTCTGCTGTTGCTCATCCACCTCAAGGTTTGATGTGTTGTGTGCTCTGAGATGCTTTTCTGCTCAATACGGTTGTAAAGAGTGACTATCTGAGTTACTACTGTCTACCTGGTAACTTGAGCCAACTAGATAACTGCATAAATGTGCAGATGTTCCTAATAACGTAGATAGCAAGAATATATATATCATGTCATACTATCAAAAATGTTATAGAGGTCATTTCAATTCAATATTTTATATCATTTCTATTTTAGATTTATTACCTATTATGAATACAATCTGCTCAAGGGACCTCTAGAGTCACTGAAGGCTTTTTTTTGTGTTATTCATTAGTAGCTTTGGGCACTCTAGTCACATGGGGTTTTCAGGACAGCCAGTCACATGACACAATGAACAGCTGGCTAACAATTTATAACGATCATGAAGTTGTCAGAGCTGCTCCATGTATCTTAAATGACTGGGTCAATTGTGGAGAAAGCCAGGCTTTGACAGTACAGTCACAGACACTGAGTTTACCTACAGCAAATATGTGCAGCAGTACAGCGCCTCGTGTTCGCTCTCGGTTTGTGAACACATCCTCAGGGAACTCATGGATGGCTGAAAAGAGAATACATGTTAGAGGCAGTATTTATGATTTTCAAGGGGTTATACACAAAATTAATGCCACAATTTTATTAGGAAAAGAAAACTGAATAAATAAAATGAATAACAAAGTTTGACCTAAGAAATATAAGTAAAAAACCCCACATATATATATATATATATATATATATATATATATATATATATATATATATATATATATATATATATATATATATATATAAGTTTGTATTCAACTATTTATATTTTCATGGGGGAATAACTACACTGATGTCTAACATGACTGATATCCTTTAATGTCTCACACGGCTATAGAGCAGGGGTATCAAACTTACAGTGCATCATAAAGGCTCTAACCTGAACCACCACCTCAATTTATAATCTATATAAAATCATATCCATCCATCCATTCTTTACACCACTTATCCTGCAGGGTTGCAGGGAGTCACTCCAAGAAGACACAGGCCAGGGTAGACCCAGTACAGGATGGCAGTATATCATAGGCCACAATCACACACACACACAGCAGACAATTTAGAGATGCCAATCAGGCTACAACACATAACTTTGAACTTGGGGGCATATGTGCCTGAAGGAAACCCCCAAAGCAGAGAACATACAAACTCCACACACACAGCTGTGTTATGTTTTTCCTACTCTAACACACCCCAATTAGGAAGGAGTGTTAATTAGCGGATTAGTTATGCTTGATTAGCTGGAATCAGGGAAAACTCTAAAATGTGCAGGTCAGGATTCAGGACTAGGGTTATAAACCTGTGCACTAGGGGGAAAAATATAACATATAATTAAGTTCATTTATTAGTTGTACCACTACAAACGTTCAAGGAAGTGAACTTTATGCAATGCCCTGTATAATTTGGAACCATGTTGTGGATTTACTTTTTGTAATAAAATGCAGTCTGTTCATCTGTATTAAAGGTGATATATCTGTTTGTTCACCTTTCAGATAAATACTGATAAATGAACACATTATAAAGGAGTTGCTGTGCTTGTGGTCATTAAGCTGATTTTGTTTGGTCTGGACCATTGGACGCTGCATCCATAATGATAAACTGAGTGATGATGGAAACTGAGTTAGACACCCCTGCTGGAGTTGGATCACTCTTTCATGAATAACATTTCAAACGTTTATATTCTTAGGTTTGTGTGAATGATTTCTTCATTCCAGACCTCAAGAGTTCAAATCCAAAGTGTAAGAATTTTGTCAGAAAATCAATCATAATCTAGAAGTCTGACATATCCGAGAGCCAACACTTTTTGATTTCTCAATAATGTTAAAGCTGATAGTTATAAATGATGATGTTGGTATGCATACACATAAGCAACTATAATGTGAAAAAAGAATGTGAATTATTCATAAGGAATATTGTGAATTCAGTTTTTGTAAAGGAAGAAAAACCTGACAGCAAAATGTTGTAAACAACAATGTTTGACACCATTTGAAAAATAATGTTCCACTGAAACATATGCCTTGTATGTATTATTAATAGTTGTGGGTGTATTGGCAGGCACACATATTGTCATGCCCAAATCTGGTGACTGACTTCCTAAAACCTCAGAACTTCAGACCCAGCCCTGTTGGTGATTAGTCAGGCATACAATGCAGAAATTTTCAGTTCCTTCTTGTTTTAGCAATTTATTTGCTTTAGGTTTTGTGTTGGTTAAGTAAATTGCTTGCTTAGGATGAGATTGTATAACTGATATTTCCATGTTTTATTTAACTTTTGACCCCTAAAAATCCTAATCATTTCCTCCCAATAAGTCCCTTATAATAAATAAAGAATTGACCAAGAGAAATAGCAGCACATGTGCACATCTAGAATCAACACTTGACAGTTTCTTAGCACTCTCATGCAGTGATGCACAAAGACAAAGACACAGCTGGCTAGGAACCACCTGAGCATATATCAGAGCAATTACTTTTGGTCTCCTGAAATGAGGACGTTGTAAAAAACAAAACAAAACAAAACAGGAAAAACGAATTATATACCGTTTACCTTACTTAGACGTACTTAGAAAAACAGATATTATATTCTTTAATATATATCTAGGCTGAAAAATAGCCAACACATTTTTGTCATTATTCCATCATCCAGTTAACGGATGTCTTACTAAAATTTTTAAAAAGCCCAATTATCTAAAAAGATCTCTAATCTAAAAAAAACTCATATGCTGTAGCAGAAATAAAGGAACGATTCATGTGTGAGTGAAAAACTGAACACAGCATTTCACTTTCATCCACTGGGATGCTAGTCCATCACAGTATACCATGAGGTCACTATAAGGTCACCAATAGAGCGGCAATATTTAAAATAGCCAATCAATCTCCTGGGAGGAGAGTGGAAACCCACATGAACATGGTGAGATCATGCAAAACAGCACAGCTGTGAGGCTGCTATGCTCAAAGTTGTGCCATCAAACCTAATGCAAGCTAACCAGGAATACAGTTTTACACACAGAAAGATGTATCACAGAGCATCATACTTTGGCTTTAAGGATCAACATGACTAAATCATGTTCAGTTTCAAGACAATACAGTTTTTCAGATAATGTTTAGTAGCACATTTAAATAAAATAAAGAGTTAATATAACAAACTAATATAGCAAGAGCACACATACAGCTGAGATTTCTGAGCTAATAACACAAACTAAGTGGTGCAAAAATAATGCAGTCTCAGGAGGATGCTTTTTAGGAGGAACTCCAGCCTGAGGTTGTCCCTGTTGGCCACTGACAGACTGAATTGCACTGAAGCGAATTTGGACGCCTCCACTGTCCATCTGTCACCCATGGCTCTGGCCCTCTGAGCCCTGGTACCCCATGTGACACCGTGACTATCTACATCATCCCATTCTGACAAAGTAGCTCTGCAGTGCACAATCCACATCCAAATCTTGGAAGACAAAGGTCCTGTATGTCCAGGTCTAGCTACAAGCAACACTATCCACACTGCCATCTGCTGGAGCGTGGAATGATATGTGTACTCTAGTTCTACACAAAGGCAACAATTTTCTATATGTACATCAATACTAGATGACCTTTCATAGTGTTGATAAATCATGAGTCCTAAAATACTTAGTGGTACTTTCTGGATGTTCCTTCACTGTTTTCATCTGCCTCTTCCTGACTGCCATGAGCAACAGGGAGAAGTACAACAGAACATCGATCACATGCTCTGATCACATTTCTCTATTTACAGACAGCCCCCACCCTATCATACTGAGAGAAGAGAAGAGGATATGGCTTGACGGACAGCCTGAAGGTCACGTCTGGGAAAGAAGATCTTGTACATCCACAAATATACTTTATATTTGCTCACAAATGCAAGCTTATAAACATTTGCATATTCATAGTTCATGAATTCTAGAGCCATTCTGCTGCTGGTAAACGGATGTCATACATAGCATCTTATATTCCTGTTGATAAGTAATGTTCTATGAGAAAAGGATGTTTGGAGCACAAAACTGTGTTTAGCAATTAACATAATTTGACCTTGCATGAATATGAACTGCATTTACATCACCAAACAGTTTGTAGTACACATAATTAATCACCTGACCAGTCAAAGATCCTGTATAAAAATCTCTGTATACATCATTCCCTATAGAGCCATGGGTGAGCAGGTGGCTGATGTTAAGTCATGTCGAGTAGACCATCACAGGATCTGACATGAGGAACCTTGCTACTGAGCCCCAGGTTTCAGCCTCCTATTTTTTGACTGTTAGAATTTCTTCCCTCTACACTGATGAAATTACTCATTAGTCTCCAGCTGGTGAACCATTAAAAGTGTTCACAAGCTCTGGCATGCAAGTTTAATAATTAATACAAGGACCATTACATCTTCCAAATGTCTGCATGGCTTTTTTTAGTCCTCTTTGTGAAACTGTACTATGTATTTCTCCCAGTGAACCAGTGACTGGGTCCATTAGCTTTTTGTCCCCATAGTAAATGTCAGGACCATTGCTTAGGCCTATAGGTCTGTATACCAGTAGATATTCAGACACGGTGAATAAATATCCCTGCACCTGGTTCGACTGCACAGGCTCACTTATGCCATTTTTTTGCACTGCATATCTCAGGCCTACTCTCTCAGTTTTAACAGTAAATTCAAGCTTTAGCCAAGCTGTTTTTTTTTTAGCACAGTCAAAATCATGTCTACTGTCATTTCTTTTTCTTTTTCTTTTTTTAAATCATAATATAACTAAACAATCAAACAAATTTATTTTATATATATATATGTATGCTATGAACGACAAGGTGATGCTTTGTATCAAGCACCAAGGAAGCAAAAAATTACAAATGATATGCACAAGCAAGCTTTGGAAATAGGCAGATGTCCTTTTTTTAATAGCTAACGTTTAAAGCTACAAGGATTGATCTGTATGCAAGCAGACAGAAAACTCAATGCCCAGTCTGGTTCAAGCAGGACACACAGAAGCCAAACGCTCTGGACCATGATCTGCTGGTGCATGAATGGCTGAATGTACAGCTTGATATGTTCTACTGCGATGACATCTTGGGATGACTTGATTAAGTGGAACTGGGGGGAGCAGCGGTGACTACTTGGGGGGATCGGTGTAATTAAAGAGAGGAGAAAAATAAAGAAAACAAAAAGGCTATGAATGAATAGCTCATCATGGTCTCTGAGTTTTAATATTGTTATTAAACCCCCTTAACACCCACAACAACACAACTATTACAATAGTTCCAACGCTGGCAGATCAGAGAGTTGGTCTAGATGTGAATGTCACTACTTCAGACCAGACCTGCTTTCTCAGATGAACAGGTCACTCTGGCACTGCAGAACATACATCTTGGAATTATGGGTGAAGCTGATGGAAATGACTTCAGTACATGTCATGTTTGGCAGGAGTCTAACACACTCTTACTAGTTCATGTGTTCTGTCCACATGCAAGCAAGTGGAATGCTTTCTCAATATTTTGTGAAACACAGGGCATAAACCTTTTACCTGACACTTGTGAGTCTACTGAACCTAAAACTATTTTGCACTATTATTATCTGCACACAAGAAAAAACATACTTTTTTCTCCATTTTCATTACTCCATTTGTAGTACTCCATTTTTTATTTTTAGTCGTGTTTTGTTATTCATTTTAAGACATCCAACCAATTCCCAAAGGAAACTGTGCACAACTGTGTTAATTGGTCTTTGAGCAAAGGCCGACACTGCCCATTAATCAGCGCAGCATGCACCACCTGGGAGAGATTACTTTTTTATTACAACTGATGCATAAATGGACAAGCAAGAGTCAAGCTTGAGCTGAATCAACAATCAGCCAGAGGAAAATGTCCATAACTTATTACGATATTCTTTTTGCTATATCTACCTCATGATTCATACATAATGACACATCTACTTTCCCTCCTACATATAAATGAAAGATCAGCCATTAAAAATTTGCCAGCAATTCTAAGGAACATATTAAAGCTAACAGGCTTGAAGTTTAGATTTGCTGGCTAGTTTTGTTTTGTTGCTATCGTAATAGTTGCGATGTTGTGGGTGTTAATGGGGCTTAATAACAATAATACAATATGGAGACCATGACGAGCTCTTTATTCATAGCCTTTTTCTTCCTTTATTTCTTTTCTCTCCTTAATTACACCGACCCCTCCAAGAAGTCACTGCTGCTCCCTCAGTTCTGCTCAATTATCAGCAAAAATAAAAGTCCCATAGAATCTTCCCAGTAGAAATAAAAGTCCATTCATAAATACAAAATATTGTTACCAAAACATAGAATCTCCTTCATTCTACTCTTACACTATTGGGTAAAACATTTATCGACAAGCTAAATTCTAGGTTTGTATCAGTTTGAAAAGCTTGAGATAAATGTTAAATAGTAGAGCACCATTAAATGAACTTACAAAAAAACAACAATGGTAAAATACAGTAAACAGTTAAAATATAGATACATTTTTTATGCTTTCACCCAGAAATAATAGGAGAAGCCTTCAACCAGATATCGAAGTAATGCTTTAATTAAACCAATGTTTAATTAAAGGCCAATGACTTTTGCTTCAACACTTCTTATCTCTGCCTGTTTGTTGTACATAGTTAGCTGTGCCGACTGTAGACTGAATGATATTTACAGAATTGCTAGCAAATGTTTCTGTTTTAGGAACTATTTCTCACTAAGAATCAAATGATATTATTATGAATAAGTGTACACTGATATAAACTACCCATTTGACATGTGTATGATCCTCTCATGCCAGTTTATTGAATTCTGCTTTTGTTAAAGCCAAAGCCAACATTTCAACAGCAAAGCATTTTCCACAGTGCAGATTATCCTAGAGTATATCTAACACTGCACTAATCCCAATATCATGTGATTATCATTACTTTGATTAATTATCAGCACCACAGTCCCATTGCTATGAGCCATGCCACAAATCAGCACAACCTACAGAAACATTAGTGGAAATCTCTAAATGGGTCTCTCGAAAACCAAACGTCTACAAACAATCCACCTATAATAACTGCATGGTGTGAAAAATGCTGCTGTCTGGTGAAGGTCCAGTGGACTAATGGTCTAAACTGTACATAGAATAAACTCTTTGTTTTAGAAGATCTCATCTTTCTATCTCTCTCTTCCAAATACAGTGGCTAGTATCTGCAAGCACACACACACACACATACACACACACACACACACACTAAAAGCAGCAAGTCTAATAGCTCTCTATAGCCAAAGCCAGACAGCTGTGCATTACTGATATCTGGACAGTGGACAGACTCCTAACATGTCACACACACACTTTGAGGATGGTCAGCCTCTGTTAAGCCACACAGACAAATGGCCTGACTCTGGCAGATCCCATTCACAAACACTGGGTAGTTCTGCAGCACATATTGAAACACTTACAGCACTTAGATGATGTGGGCTCTTTACAAGTGAGCATCAGCAATTTCTGACTCCACTACACACTGCAAAATATCCCAAAGCACATCACAAGCCCATCCCCAGTAAACTGTGTAATGACTCCTCCTCATATACCTCCAGGCTTTTCTTTTACTTTCTTTTTGATGAGTAAGTGAGAAACAATCATTCGATACAGTGAGGGTGAGATGGAAAACACAACTAAAAATAGTTTCCAATACCTCCAATTATACTATGCACAAGGCAGCTGCAGACTATTTCTTTGCCTCATGACTGCAAATCTTTTATAATCGCATTCATTCAGCACACTGGCTCTTTAAGAGTGGGGAATAACCCCAGGAGCAGGATTCATCAAGCAATAGCTTAATTTGCCATTTGAGCACAATTACCATGCTGTGGCACAATTAATTAAACAAATCATGTTTTATTAGAGCTAAAGAAAAGATGAATGCATGTCCAACTATACCTGGGGCAGAGCAGTTCTTTTCCAGAGTCTCGTTGTTTTCCTCAGTGGCCATTAGTCTACGGCCCAGATGGTCTGTCGGTCCAGCATAGTGCTCCTGCAACATGATTCCATGACCTGCCACACACACACACACACACAGGAGACATCCAACTCAAAATTACAGTTTTCATCATGGTGTGGTGTGGAGAATGTTTTCTTGTACTCTTTGAGCTGTTCATTCTAATCAATCATTGCTTGAATGCCACAGATTGTTTAAGTACTGGATCTGACCATGTGCATCTCTTCATGACTACAATTTAACATGTGGCTAATGGCTAATGGCTACCTCCAGCATGATTATACACCACGGCCCAAGGCAAAAGTCATCCAAACTTCTTTCATGAACATGACAATAATCTCAATGTTCTTCAGTGGCCTTCAGTCACCGGATCTGTATCTAGTAGAAGACCTTTAAGATATGGTGGAACTGGAGAATCACAGCATGAAAGTCAGTAATTGTTGGTCCAGTCATAACACCATGGACCTGAATCTCAAAGAAACATTTCCAGCATCTAGTGGTATCCATGCCTTGAAGAATTGAGCAAGTGAGGCCCTACCCAGTGCTAGTATATATATATATATATATATATATATATATATATATATATATATATATATATAGGTGTATATTTAGAGCCATAGAGCTTTCTGTCCCTGAACTTGCCACTGACAGAACACATTAGGTCCAATTTGAAATTAATTTGTAGGACTATTTGTAGACATTGCCGTCTCACAGCTCTAGGGTACTGGGTTCAGCCCTGATCTCCTGAGGTTACTGTGAGTGTAGAGTTTCTGTGTACGTTCTCTCTGTGTTTAAATGCATTTGCTCTCGGTTCTCCAGTTTCCTCCCAACCTTCCATAAGCATGCAAGGTGGATTGGCTACACTGCATTGACCCTTGGTGTGTGTGTGTGTGTGTGTGTGTGTGTGTAATTGAATGCGCATTGCATCCAGTGTTTACTAGAATACACTCAAGATCCACCATGACCCTTACCAGGATTAAGTAGTTATTTTAAAAATGAATGAATGAGTGAATGATTGAACTTTGATCATTCTGATTATTTTATTAAGAGAATTGATTTATTCATCAGTAGTTTATCAGTAAAAGATAAACACCACTGTCTCTCATTTCTTTCACTAAACAAACAGCATTTTAATCATTAATCTTCTTGTTTACTGCACCACACTTGGAAATATTGACTTTTGTGGTGTCACTATAAATGTGATTTTAGATTAAGTAGCATAAATTTAACGTTATATTAACTAATATCAGTTTAGAGACTCAGTAAGGTCCCCGCCTGATAACCTGATTACTGAAAATCAGAGTAGTGAAAATATGAATTCCTTAATTTATAATCCAAAATCCACTGAGAGGTTTGGCTTCACCAACCAACATGAAATAAAAAAAAAGCTTTAATAATCCAGGAATCTATTTCATAGCTGAAGAGCATAAACAGAAAGGGCTAATACAGAAGGTATGGAGGATGGAATGGGGATTTCTGAAAATTGTAAGCTCTAAGAAAGTACCTGGCTTTTGTAAAACTCAGTAAAATCTAAATGTACAGTATACAAGAGCAATTCTTTGTAAATATGCCAGTGTTGCACCAGTAATAAAAGGCTATGGTGTAAATCTTATAAATAAACCTGCTACTTTTCATGTAGGTTAGTAAAATGTGGGGGTCTTTACAGAAAAGATTTCAGAAAATTTACATTCAGCAATATTGGTCTATAAATCTATGAGGTTCTCTTTATTTTTTCCGATCCATAAGGTATATTCTATTTGTGCTAAATGAAGTTATAACACATATTGTTAATGACCCTGGTTTATTTATTTCCATTACGCACTGATCTTTTTTATATTGAATAAATAAGTTATACTTAGTAAATGTGTTGTAAGTGATCATGTACCTAAAATGCAAGCTGCATTCCACTGCTTTAATCAACTTGCTGGGAAAATCCTTCCATAGTAGGGGATCTGCTTACAGGCATACTTTTTAAATTAGCCCAGAAGAACCTCACTGGCACAGTGAGCATGGGCAGTTTTTTTAGCCTTTGTCAGCGGTTTCAGGAAATCGAAAAAACCTGTACACATTTAAGTCTTGTCCACCTTCAGACCAGGAACACAGGCAGAAACATCTACACTGCTTCTAACTCAGCAGCAGCACTGCTCATCAACCCAGTCAGCGTGATATGATACCAAGTTTAATTGGCTGTTAGAAGCATACCAAAACAAACAAACAAACTAAAACCAACAACCATCCCCTGCTGAAAATGTCTTGACAGTATTGACCAGGAACTGAAAATGTTTTTTTTTTCAGTTCATATTTCAATTCTTTTTTTAAAAAACCCAAAAAGTAGAAAATTTGTTTAAACAACAAATCTAATCGGTAAAATGTGTAGCACCATAACTGACAAGGTCTGATTACTGCCTTTCAGATTTCTTGCCCTTATTTTAACATCCTTATCTATCCTACTGCTCCCTACAAATTGTAAGGGTGATAAAAGTCAATATAAAGTTATCCTGACTGATCTTCTTTATCTTATGATGAAACAGTTTTTTAATCCTGTCAGGAGTAGTTTCTTCCAGGATAACAATGCCCCATCCATTCACCAAGTACCAGAGATGTTGTCCTGTTGTGTTCGACAGCTCTCTCCATCATCAAAACACCAACTGAGGGACTTTTGGAAGCTCATATCTCCAGTACAGTTCCCGAGACTCACAAAAATCTATGTTCTGGTGGTCTGTTTTGGCATAACCACTTACCAAGACACTTTATGCTGTTTGTTTCAATGAAAGTGCAAAGGAACCCCCATTTGTTCCCCTGTACTACGTCACTGCATACTGTACCTTTAATAGCCTTTATGTGTTTTATGTTGTATATAAATACATAAGGCTGTTTGCATGACTGCACTGATGAGCATTTATCAATTACATACAGAACAAAATCCCTTATGCAATTTTTTTTATTTATTTAGATTTATTTTTTGCAAATTTGAGGACTTGCTCACAGCTCTCTCGGTCTCTATATAACTCCGTTCAGGCCAGCGAATTGCAAATGGACCCATAAACAGAATTTTAGATAAATGCACAGACAGTATGCATGTATACATGTAGACTGGGCAGAATACTGTAATATGTCCTATAGGGGACACAGCAGATCTGCCATTAACGCTGTGTACACACTGCGGCACCGGTCAGACAGACACGCGCACGCAGCCAACATGCGATCTGACGAACACATCCGATGGAGCTGAATTATGCAAGACAGCTGGAGCACATCTCTACAAAGCAGTACTAAATAAATGGTCGTTGGTCATAACCCGAGATTTGCATCTAATTCCTTTCAAGACGAAATCCTCCGAAATGGTGTAAGCGTCCCACACAGACACGGTTCCACATCAGTATTATTAACACTACACTGTCCCGAAACGAGCTCATACATTTCTGCCTAAACTGTGAATCTGCTGCACGAGTGATCTACGAATGAAAACACACTCCCCTCTCAATTACTGTGAGAGCGGAGGATGTCGGCCATCCACTACCCCATCCCCATCCCCATGCACTCACCTGTTTTGGTGAGGAGCGCTGACATGCACCAGGCCGCCAGCAGCACTCCGCACACCACACACACTTGCGCCAGGAGCATCTCCCTCCGCTTGCGCACTCGAAAATGCTCGGTGATCATAGTCTTTTTGGATATGGAGCAACTCCGCTCCAGGTCCGACATGGTGGCTGTCGTCCGTGTGCCTTTAGCTCCAAAAACACAGCCGCAGATGGCCGTGATCAGTGGGATAACGGCTGATACGAGGTGTCACGCCGTGCAGAAGCGGTGTGTGCGCCTCATTTCGCGTCCAGTCTAACCGGTGTGTGTGTGTGTGTGTGTGTGAGAGAGAGAGAGAGAGATCGTTTTGTCCCAGACGCTGCTATAACGCAGAGTTATGGTTCAGATGTCGGATCATTAAATAAATAATCTGTGAGAGCAAAGCCCCAAGGTGATACAACCAGTTAAAATGTTAAACAGCAATCTGAGTAAAACCCGAGCCCTGGCTGAGAGATTTTGTGGAATGACAAAATAAATTCAGTAATGCCTACAAATATACTTCCATGCATCCCTATAAATGTTGCCCGTCAACATTAATACAGCGGTCACAGATAAACATGCATGCATCTCTGACAGGAAGCCTTTTACTCTCCGCTCTCGCGCTCCGATCCTCCACGTGACTGGCTGTTCCAATAGAACACGTGACTGGGGCACAAGCTCTTTCCCCCTCTGAGTGCTTTAACCCGTACTAACGTATTAAACAGTATGATAAAAAAAAAATCCTAGGCCATTTCTTGTAATTCCAAAATATAATTCAGCCACAGCATTAAGTACACTGTGTGATATTTACACTTAAGCATGTGAGGCTGCTATATAGTTTTATTTCAAACACACACTTTTCTTACATCTGATAAAAAAAAAAAAGGTTTCATTAAACCCCCATTTTTGGTCCAAGGTTTGAGACGCTTAAGGGAATTTTCAAGCACTCCTCCATGCAGGACACTTCAAGCTCCTTCATATTCTTTGTATAATTTGTGCTTGGCTTTGCAAAACATCAAAACATTGATTATTTGTGTTTATGTGGATGTAAGTCTTGCATGAAAGTTCAATATATGATCAAATCTTGGCAGCAGAGTCTGAGCTAAAGTATCCTGGTGCTTAGCAGAATTCATCATTCATAAATGTTGAGATGCCCTGGTCTGATAAAATAATAATAATAATAATAATAATAATAATAATAATAATAATAATAATAATAATAAAACAGCTAAAAGATTGATCCCAAAAGAAGCAGGAAATTTTATTAATCAGGGTTAGCAGGTTTCCAGTCCAACTTCATATCAGAAACCAAACAGAAGAACTGAAACTAGCCAAGATTTGGGAAATGGAAAATGGTGACATTTAACAGCCTCTGCATGAGGAAACAAGTATATTACATGCACTAGTTCTGATGTACAGACATTGTCCATTCCACAATTCCCCTTTCCCTCTCCCAATCTTTCCAATATACTTTATTACATTAAAATGATTCTGTACATCACAGACACTTACATATTACTGTTTATTAGATTGAATTCAGATGATTTTCTATAAAACAAGAACTTGGCGGCTTGAAAGTATTTGCCCCAGAAGACCTCTATTAGTTGCAGTTTCCATTTTGACCAATAAGTTTGGCATAGAACGGTGACATGACAGGTGAGCCATTTAATAGAAAACTGGATTATATCTAACAAATGGCATTAAAAAAACATCACTGATTACTGAAAAGTGGTAATTAGTATTGCAGAAGAATTTAAAATGTTGTGAATGTGGTCATGAATGATGATTAATATTTGAACAGCTGATATGAACTGAAGGCATGAGCTGAGGGCATGAAGTCTTTATTATCGCCACACATACATTAATTCACAGTGGAATTCTTTTCTTCACATATCCCAGCTGAGGAAGTTGAGGTCAGAGTGTGGGAGCAGCTATAATACAGCACCCCTGGAGCAGGGAGGGTTAAGGGCCTTGCTCAGTTACCCAACAGTGGAGATTGGTGGTGCTGGGGCTTGAACCCTGATCCTCAACCCAGAGCCTTAACCACTTGAGCCACCACAACCCACAGAAATAATACATAAATGCTAAATTCCCTACCTGCACCTATGGAAGAGCCACTGTTCAGTTGGTATTGTTGCTTTTGCAGTTTGCACTCTCCTCCTTTTCCTGAACACAAGGATGTTCTGCCTGCATGTTTATTTAAGACACAACTATATTGTGCAACCCTAAACTGATCTTTTTAATGTAAAAAAAATACTGTGTATTATTATTATTATTATTATTATTATTATTATTATTATTATTATTATTATTATTATTATTATCCTTTGAGTTTTCTTTTTCCTTTTCCACTTATTACAGTCGTTTAATGTTGTTGGATCTGAATCAAGGTATACATTCACATTTACTCTTACGCACTTTTGCTGTTGCCTCTGAATGATGTTAAAGCATCAGTATCCGTTTAGGAAACAAGGCATGCCCAGTCAGCATTTTGGAGCTCTGATTCCAGTAAATCATGGCAGTGGAAAGTGCTTGTCATCTTAATGATTTTGTGTACAAAAAACCCTGCTCTTTGAAGAGGGTTGCAGTCCAAACAATAATCAAAAAAATAACTTGACAAATGAAACAAATAAAGAAGAGTCCCTAGTTATCAGGCAAATTCTGTGTAAAAACCTATGTCTTATCCTTATTTGCATCGATGTATAGAATGCTCATTTGGTTTATATATATATATATATATGATATATATATATATATATGACCTCTAGACCACTTATGTCTACTGAGTTCATGTATAGATTATACAATATCCTTGCTTAAAGGATCAATACTGTTTTCTTTGTGATCAATTTAGGTTAACTACAAGGCCACTTATTGTGTTCATTCATATATTCAGCTGACTTCAGTGGAAATCCCTCCTTTTCTCACTCTCTCAGACAAGCAATCATGTGTTCATCAGCCATAGGAGATCGCCAAACTCAAGACCAATGCTCAGATGACTTGTCTCCCATCACAATCTTATTCAAATATTCCAATATTGACCAATCCTAGACAAAAGTCTAGAAGTTTGAGTGCAATTCGCAAACACTAATTGGGGACTACATAAAAAGAAAAAACACCCCAAAACAAGACATTCCTATTAGTCAGTTTGGGGTAGTCTTTTTATCTACAAGTTCCTTTATTGTCTACACATAAGTGAACAAGTGAACATGGGTACTCACAGCCTTGAAAGTAATCTAGGGAAGTGGTAGCAAACACTAAAGGGAAGCAGTAGATTGGTGGTTAAGGTGTTGGACTACTCTTATCCCTCAAATGTTGTGTAAATGTAAGTTGCTCTTGATAAAGATGCCTGCCAAATGCTGTAAATGTAATCAAAGTAGCACTTTTTGTCTTTAGTTGTTGTATATAGAAGTACTTGCATTAGAATAAACATACAGACATATTCACTTGTTAAATCTAAAACACTGGCTATACAGCTCAGCTTATTGCCATGTAAATATAGATTTTGCTATATCTGGGTTTTATAATCTCTAGAGGTCCTTCAGACTATAATCTGATATTTATTGATTAATTGTAATTGATGATCGTTAAATTAAATAATGCAATTTCAAGAGTGAGGAGAATAAACCTGGTGGTTTAAGGGATTAAAGTAAATTATGACCTATGGTGGCATATTTACAATAAACAAATCATATTTATGCAATTTTTGAAAAGGTTTAGACCCCAAACTTTGGCTTTTCTAAAGTCTTAAGGGTTCTGTGTGGAATGGAAAAATGAATGAAAAAGATTTCCCCCTTTTCTTTAAAATGTCAAATTAGCCTTTTCAATTCACTTTGGGCATGCTCTATAGAGTCTAAAAAATATACAAGACTTATAGGAGTCCATTTTAAGATGCCTCTAATTGTTGACGATAGTGAAGAGGGCAGTAATGATGAATCCCTCTAGACAACACTCCAGTGCTGGTTCTCAAAGTGCTTACTGCTGCAGTCTAAACCATATTACTGCTGTGTATATATAGTATAACAGTCATTGTATCTCAGTCTGACAAGGCTGGAGTCTGATGGAACACTTCACACTCTCAAATCTTCACTACACTGAAACCTATTGGACGTATCAGTTGTTGATGTGCACTTAAGGACTTATGAGCAAACAAGCCTAACACTGCCTCTATGTCATTTTGTAGTTCCACGATGAACCTCTATAGCTAGGATCAGACATTAATTGCCTTTCTGAGTGGTGTAAATTGCAGTGATTTCACTCTTTCCACTTGAATCGCCTCAATACTTGTATTGTTGTGAAGAAGTGAGAGATGAAGTCCTTTCAGGAGCTTTTCATTACAGCTAGGATCTGGACAATGAGCTCTAGTGCTGCTGTGTTACTATGGGAAAAGTGTGTGTGTGTGAGTCCAGAACGTAGCAGCTCTTCGAAGCCTGCTGACCGGCTGCCTGTGATCATGTGAATAGTCTGAATTCTCCTGGAGCATGTAAGAGTAGGTGTGATTAAGAAGTGTGGTGGAAAACACTCTGAGTCATTCTCAGAGGGAAGGGTCAGCTGACAGGGATTTGGAGTATGAGGCACTGGGCAAGATGGTCAGCTGAGGAACCAACAGCGCTGAGAAGTGAAGAGAGATCACTTGTTTATGTGTATGCACATTATGTGTATGTGTGACTAATTAAAGCAAATTCATTCCAGCACAATTCCAGCTCAATTTTCTTTCCTGTGAGCATCTACAATAGCACCAAAGACAAATGATTCAGTGCCACAGTGTCTACTCTAGCTCTAGATACTATACATCAAAAACCAACCTTGCATGCTAGTAATTATTAATAGTAAAATGTTCCGATTAAAGATTTAAAGGCTGGATAAGTGAACCAGATGTAATTTAATGTGGTGGAAAAAGTCTGCTTCTACAGGCAGGAAGTATGGACCGTTTATTTAGCTCACTACTCATTATATAGGTAAGAAAGGTCCATGTTAGAGCTGGCATTAAGGAGTAAGTAACAGGATTAAGATGATGGACATTTCTGGCATCCTTTGTCAATTAGGGAATTGAAAATGGTTAAAGAGTTAAAGCCAGGATCCTTGTACTCTTGTTTAACATGTACACACACACTCACACACACACACACACAGGGTTAGTGTAATACACCACAGGAGTAAATCAAGGATGGGCAGAAATATTGTAGTAAGAGCTTTTATTTGATCCTGTAGATTTCATGGACATTTTGTTGCTCAGAGTTACACTTTCCTCTGAGAATGACTCACAAAATAGAAAAGAGATTTTTATCCCATTGATTTGTGCATCTATCCACATCATTAAGCACTTAATTTGCAGCTAGACATTCCCCCTGTCCATGAAAGTTGCATTTCTCCTGGAAAATTAAGAATATTTAAAATGATTTCAACACCATATATTGGAATGGTCAGGATGGTGCACTGCAACATATAAATCAGAGACTGCATCCTCTCTGTGATTCTATTATTTTGGCCCCTTATTTTGTTTACAGCGGCCTATTTTTCAAAGGTAGTGCTGTTTGACAAGAAGAAATGGAGCGAGAAAACAAATCTAACCAACCCTGAAACACCTGCACACAGAGACAGCAGAACACGGCACATCTGTACGGTCACTGATCAACTATCCCTATAAAAGACCTTGTCTATCACAACTGTCCATCTCAGTTACAAGGCAATGGACCTGTCTATGGATAGGCACACTGATGAATGTGGTATTAAATTAAATCAACTGTGTTGTTAATAATATGGATAAGCCATATATGCATCACATAAGTTTTAAATATTAAATACTTAAAAAATAGCCACCTACATTCTTTTCTTTGTGCTGAAAGTAAATAGAGTAATAAATGATGCAAGTGTGAAAGGTCATAGATGTTCAGGAGTTATTATTTATATACACTGTATATAAACCAAAGGTTTATGGACATCACATTCATGTGCACTTGTTAGACATGCCATTCCAGATTTGTTATAATATGCTTCATTCTTTGGGGAAGGCTTTTTACTAGATGTTAGAGCATTGCTGTGGAGATTTTAGTTCATTCAGCTACAACAGCATTACTGAGATCAGGCACTAATATTAGTGAGGAGGTCTGGGGTGTAGTCAGTCTTCCAGTTCATCCTAAATGTGTTCAGTGGAGCTGAGGTCAGGGCTTTGTGCAGGACACTCAATTTCTTCCATGCCACTCTTGGCAAACCATGTTTTTGAAGACCTTAATATGTGCAGGGGTATTATCATGCTGGAACAGGTTTAAGCTAGGTCTTTTAGCTACACCAAAGAGAAATTGTATTGCAACAGCATACAAAGACATTCCAGACATCTCTGTGCTGCTTCCAACTTTGTGGCAAGAGTTTGGGGGGAAAACAACATAGCGGTGTGAAAATCAGATTTTTTGAACAAATGCACAAAGAGTACAATTGCACTACATGCACATTTTTTGCACTTTAACAATATATAACATTCTATATTCATATTCATTCCATTCATACCACATATGTACTATATACAAATTTAATCAATGTATTCAGATACTGCCATTTCTATTAGTTTATATTTTATTAATTTTTTTTGCAGTTCTTCACCATATTGTCCGATATGTTTTGTGTGGCCCTGCGATGGACTGGTGACCTGTCCAGGGTCCTGTCCCTGCCTTTCGCCCTATGTGTGCTGGGATAGGCTCCAGAAGACCTCCGTGACCCTAATTAGGAATAAGCCGGTATAGACAATGGATGGATGGATGGATGGGTGGATGGATGGATGTTTTGTGTGTGTTAATTCTGTTTTCAGAATATTTCTATCTGACTCTATTTTCATATCAAGGACAGTCATAAAAAGCATGTCACATGCCCCATTATAAAAAAATATAGTAAGTTGTTTAATCCTTTCTCTTTCTCTTTTGAAAATCTGTTTTTACTGGAATTTATTTGTTTGCTATATCATATTAAAGGTGGGAAAAAGATCTTACAAGATTTGATTTATTTTACCTGTCATTTTAACAGACTTTTTATATAGAATGTACGTCTTATTTAACCATTTTTAAAATCCTGATTTCATTTCACTGATTACATCATTTGCGTACAGAATTTGTGCAAATTAACCTCACAGCTTTGTCTCCCCTCTGTGGTTATGCTGGGTATTTGTCAGAAGGATTTGTCAGAAATTTACCAGAAAAAAAACCCTAAAAGTTCTACTTGCTTTTGGTCCAGACTGTCAGTTAACTATTTTTTTTCCCCTTGTAAAAGGAAGCTTTACTTTGGAATCAGTGGATTCTGTTTGCTACTTTCCTGGTTCACATGACCCCACATGGGTTTCCAACACCATGCTCATGACTCTTTTCTATTTTTGTTTTATTATTTGTTTTAGAAGTGGATTCAGAGAAGTTGCAGACGTATAGTAGTATAATAATTGGTAATCTCTTTAGTGCTTTTGTTAAATTCTGCTCCATAATTACTAATCTCATCACAACTGAATTTTTAAGTCAATAAACATATGACTTCTATGAATTCTTATACCTTGTAAACCTTCCCTGCCTTCAGGCATGCGTGCCTTGCTCTCTGAAGGATTTGGATGATTGACATGATCAAATTGTCTGGGACCTAAACATCCGAGACAGGCACTTGGAGAGCCTTGTCCTATTTGCAGCACAATGCTGTCAGTGATGTCTGACATCTCTTCATCACCTCTGGCTCTGTGCTGGAGGAGCAAAGAGTCAAGCAAGAAGCAGATATGGCTTTAGTGTCTGCTGGGAAATAAAAGGCAAGCTCCTTCAGCAGTGGTAAAAAACAGGTAAAAGGCTAGGCTGGTTAGTCATATAGAGGAGATAGAGGGAGTGCCATTACTAGAGGAGCTTGCAGATTGCATGAGTCAAATGCAGAAGCTGTCAGTCGGAATGCAACAATGATGTACGGAGTTCGAGGAAGACTTTTCCTGAAGTGCTATCAAGGGCTGCATTTCTTTCTCTGAACTTGAGGCCCAAATCAATGGAGTGCTCATAGCTCCTCCTCAGTGTACCAATGACAAGCAATCTTCTTAAAATGACTCCTAATCCATATGGTATGCTTACGATATGTAATGCAAATGGTGAACAAACATTACATACACAAATCCACTGTGGAGCACAGATAATTCCCTTCGCTTCCACATAAATGGAGTTATATCAATTGAAATATCGATTCCTTCCCTTTAGGTCAACTTTAGCACCCACGGGGGTTCCGAAAATGCGTGAGTTGCCTGAGAGCCACTACAGTGGTAGGGTCTATGCACTGATTGCTGTATGAACAGTCCAAACAACAAGTGACAAGCCAGGTGAAGCTTTTATGATTGAGAGTCAGTTATCAGAAGAGTCCAGCACAATCTGTGGCATGAATCTCCACTAGTGGGCTTTAAAAGAAGCTTTTCTGAGGGAACATCACAAATGTCTTGATCAAAAATGCCATCTGAAAATTTGAGTGATCACACACTGCCCATAAAAAGAATTTCGTCATCTTACAGCGTTTGACGGGCACCCTTATCCAGAGCGACTTATATTTTTTTTAATTGAATTTTTATACAATTGAGGGTTAGGGGCCTTACTCAAGGGCCCCCCAGAAGGAAGCTTAGTGGACCTGCAATTTGTCCAAACTCCAGTCCAACACCTTAACCTCTAAGCTACCATGTTCCCAAGTTTGTGTTTACAATTATGGCATTTGGCAGACACCTTTATCCAGGCTGACTTAAATTAATCTCATCTGTGAGACATCTGTTGACATTAGCAACCCAGCGGTTAAACTAGGAATGCTACACCAAAGATTATTTCAGTATTGGCTGAATGTAACCTGAAAGTTGTATTACTGAATGTGCTATGTGAGTTTAAGCAATCCTCATCTCACATAGTATTAAGACTCAGAGTAATTGGTAGTCCAAATAGACAGGAGTATCTGAATGTTGATTGTTACACCATGTATCTATGTATGTTTATGTTTAATATAATTTCCCATTCTGTACTGTTACCACATGTAATATAATTGCACATCATGTTACACTGCTACTACATGTAACATATTATTTCTTTTCATTTTTCATTTTCATATCATTTCTATTCATTCTGAGTGGCCAGGTTTTCATTTCACTGAAAGTCATGCACTATTCACGTGACCATAAATAAATAAATGAATGAATGAATAAATAAATAAATAAATAAATAAATAAATAAAATCTTGAATCTTTATTGATTGATATGCTAATTTTTTTTTCCATCCTTGATCCAACTTGCCACCATGGGTAATTCTCATCCACAGCAGGAAAATGTAATCATTCTATGCTTCTCATCCTTAATAAGGTCCACCATCAGGATGATCCCCAAATCCTTAATACATGCCCATCACTAGTTGTGAAGTAAATATACACTACCAGTCAAAAGTTTGGACACATCTCCTAATTCCATGGTCTTTCCTGATGTTTATTTCTTTCTACATTGTAAAACAATGCTGAAGGCGGCCGAAATACACAATAATGTCCTTTGAACAGTTGATATTGAGATATGTCTGCTACTGATGCTCTGTAAAGCCTTCATAACGGCTCTAATCTGAGGTGCTGTTAATTGGTGATTTCTGAGGCTGGTAACTCTAAATGAACTTCTCCTCTGCAGCAGAGGTAAGTTTTGGTCTTGCTTTACTGGGATGGTCTTCATGTGAGCCAGTTTCATCATGGTGCTTGATGGGTTTTGTAAATGCACTTGACAATACTGTTCTTGCAAGAACTATTCCAGAACACCTGACCTTCGTGTCTTAAAATAACAACTGACTGTTTTTTGTTGTCATTACATATGGAGTACTTAAGTCCATGTGTGTTATTTCATAGTTTTAAAATCTCCAGTATTGTTCTAGAATGTAGCAAATAAATCCCTAAACAAAAAACATCGAATTAAAAGGTGTGTCCAGACTTTTGACTGGTAGTGTACGTCTGGAAGGTAATTAAGTTGAATGAAGGGTTATGTATGTAATGGTGCTTCTAAGGCCACCAGAACTCAGGATGACAGACACAGCCAGAGGATGAAGATGAGGAACATTTATAGGTTATTTATAGGCTACTCACATGGGGTCACAATCCTGAGAATAAACATAGAAACGAGCAAACAGGAATACTCCGCCAGTTCCAGTGGAACTCTCCCTGGAGGTTGTCCGCTTAGTCAGTTTCCCTTGTAGTCGGGTTTTTTTTTACTACATTATAAATTATACATGTATTTCCACCACAGTTTTTGATGTCTCCATGACTACAGCAGAATTCAGCCAGCTACTGCTGCAATGTCATGATGGCAGGAAAAGTTCTTCTTTTTGAATTATTCATTCCCACAGCTAACATAACAGAAAATGCTTTTGATTATAGGACCTTGAACTGCGTTGAGGAACAATACATCAAGAGAACAAACAACAATAAATGAAAATGACAAGCAAGACTGACATGAGGATGACTAACACACCTGTTTTCCCAAATCAGCACAAAAGTCATTAACTATTTAAAAAGTATTTATTGTGCTGCGAAGAAACAAACAAAATAATACAAGAAATTGAAAAGATCTGCTGTGCTACAGGAATTCTGAGTCAAATCTTCATCTACCCTCTTTAGAAATCTGCATTATCATTACCAATATCAACAATTCTTACTTTTTTTTTTTTTTTCGTTTTTTACATGAGCATACAACACCAGTAGTATACAAAGTTAAAAAAGGCTCTGTGTGTGTGTTTTTTTGTGGACAGACTGAGTAGGAAGGAAGAGATCGGGAGAGAAATGTCTCCAAATTCATTCAGGTTACTTAGTGGAACACAGGACCAGGCCTGCCTGTTTTTCCCAAAAGGAAAGAGCAGTGTTCCAGGAGAAAGTTAAAATGGGAAAAGGGGGAAAACAGCCTAACATAAATAAAGTGTGTCCTATATCATCAAATTTAACCATTCTTAAAACCTTCGTTTAGAGTCCAAGACAACACCAAAACTGTCGCACGATTTCAGCTGTGTCTTTGATTAAAATTCGTATATATATGCTCAATCGTTCTGCTTGTAAATAAATTACTAAGGTATTTAAAACAATAAATTAAATCTTTTAATTTTTTTTTTACCTCTTTCCAACCTTTTTTGTCTGTTTTTTTTTTTATTTATTTTGTTTTGGCGAGTGACACTCAAGTATTTACAACAATACTTGAAGGATGCACTGAAATTTTTTTTTAAATAAAAATAAAAGATCCTGCGAGACCCTCTGAACAGAGCAATCTGAATAAGTCAGTGGTTCTCCTCAGCCATTAGATAAGGCCACATCCACACCTAAATTCAATACGTCTGCACTGAGACAGACGTCTGATTCGAAGGTAGTGGTGGAGCTAAATCCTGTGTGGGAGCATTTACGTTGCTTTGTAACAGGCAGTGCTGAATTTAAACTTGAAATTGAGATGCCGATTGACTCTAATGCATTCATCAATTTTAATTCAGCTCACTAAAAAATTGTCATATCAGGTTGGAATTTGTGGCTCTAGTCTACGAAACAATTGTTGACGTGGCTCTGTTCCACTGCTTGTTTATCTCGAGTCGCTGCACCGGCCGTGACTGAGAGTCAGGATGTTCAATAAGCGGCAGTGTTTACACGGTGGAGAGAAGCTGTGTGATTTCACCAGAGGGAAGCAGGTTTATAGCTCGCTCTCTGTGTACTCTCTGAAGATAAAGAGTAAATATTCCCATTTTGTTCCCATTCCCATTTTCCATCACAGTACCCCATCATGCTTACATGAAATTTCAAAACTAGTCTATATATATATATATATATATATATATATATATATATATATATATATATATATATATATATATATATATACATATATATATATTCATGACAAATTGCTCGTTGCTGCACTGCAAAGGGTCCCGCAAGGTTTTAAGAACACAAAAAGGGCAACTTTTTCTATGAAAAGCATTTGTTAGAAAAAGAAAGAAAAGAAAAACCCAGAGGTTACTCATTAAACTATATAAAAGTGCCAAAAGTATAGTTCTACAAACATTAACAGACAAGATATTTTAGACACAACCAACAAGAACTAGATGGAGAGCCTTGCCCCTCCCCTGCTTCTCTATAGCGTTTGGTTCAATCCTAAACTCATGATACCAAATCTGCATAGGGTATGAACCATTGGCGTTGCACCCTGCCTAATGCCTAACAAGGATCCTCGTTTGGGATTCAACTTGTGTGCCGAGGTTCCAGTAGTTCTGACGCCTGCAGGGGCCCGTGACTGAGAAAAACAATGGAGCCGCAAACCGACAGCTCACACTGTCAGATCAATAGAAAGCAAGGAAAGGAGCAAAGAGACATGACCTGCAGTTCAAATCTGTTTTCAACACGCCCTTGTTGACTTGCACTTATCACCTACTTGTAGAACAATGCTCGGAGGGAATAATAAGAAGTATATCTTTTAATTAAAAGGCACTTGTCCTTGGGAGCGCAGTGCTGTTTAAGCATTTTACATGGCCACTTTCCTCCGAACTGTGAGCTTGCCAAGTTACCTAGTGTATTTATGCACATTGTCATGTATTATCAGATATAATGTAACTAGTGTTTGTAACTAGTCGAGCATTTCCACGTGCTTGTTTACTTGCCAAGTACCAACAGCAAGTCAACACCATGTGAACCGTGACCCCTTTTGCGTAGCAAAAAACATCAACAACAAAAAAACTTCTATAAAACGTATCTCATTCTCCTCTGGTGGACTTGAGGAAGTGGCCTTATTGTTATTGTTAAATCTGCACCATCAAATGAATGTGTGTTTTACTGCACACTTTAGATGATGCTAATTCTAGTGGCTGGTAAAAAATTGATCAACTATGTTGTCGTATCATGGCAATAAGTTTCGCCAGGCCCTGATTATATTGGATTTATGGGCAATGATCATTCCACAACAAAATGATGCCAACAGTGCAGCAATGCATGGAGTTGAGAAGTGAAAATGAGCAACAAACACACTTGCTGAAGCCTCATGAAAAGATGAAAAAAGGTAGTTTTTGCTGTGTTGTTGCAGCAAAAAGAGTAACAGGCAGAAGGCTTGTCTTCTCAGCTTCCAAGAAGCAGCAGATGCAAATATAATGTCTTTCAGCATTTTTACTGACCTTCACTATGGCCAGATTAGTCAGTGTATTACTTAGCGTCCATTACTGGTAAGAACAGTAGCTAGGGACTGGAGTTTATAATGTCACTATGTGGCTGAGTTCAGCAGAAACCAGCATCAGTACTGGCACCATGGTATATTAATAATCTGAAAAATCTGTTAGCTCAAGACAGATTAGCTTTGTTGAAGGAAGTAATTGCATACGCAAAGCGGGTCAAGAGGCACTGTGATGCAGATGTTTGCCAGATTTTGCTGTTGATCCTCTCATTAGTGCTGAACACCTCAGCGAGTAAACAAGTACACCCTGACGGTCCTGCATTTACTCACATTTACTGCATTTGCTCTTTAAAATGGGCAAATCAACAAGAGCTTGTTTAAAACAGTGCTGAATCGGGTCAGTTGAGGACCACTCCATTCAAAAACAAAACGAAAAAAACAAAACAGAGGAAGTAAGAAAGTAAAACTAGTCGAAAAACAAAACGACAAAATAGGAAACAACAAATAGAATGAGATGTTTGTCTTTTTCTTTCGGTCTCTTCTTTTTTTTTTTTTTTCTCTGTGGGTCCGTCTTTCGACTTACTATCATACAAGCTAGGCAATGGAATGCCTGTCGTGATCAGATTTCCCTAGATAGAAATATCTCTTTTTTTTTTTCTTTTTTTTAAACTCAGTCATAAATACATTCAGTAAGAAAAAAAATGAAACAGAGAACTTTACAGGTGAAGCAGAGTCAATGTGCGCATGCATGTGCGTTTGTGTGCACACACGTACATACATGCTAACACAAACATACACACACATATATACTCACACAATATCTCATGTCTATTCATTATAGTGTTAATATGTACATAAAATGTTCCTATACGGTGTGTAGGAATTTAAAGCCAATTTGGTAGCAGAGTTGTTGTTTTTCTTTTTTTTTTTTTAAGCAAGGATTAACAAAAGGTGCTTTTCAAAGCATTTCAAAGGCTCCAGACGAGGAAGCTGTTTCATTATCTGTAAGAAACAAGGGAAATTGATTAAAGAGCATTTTTGGCCTTAAACAAAAGTCCTCTAGCAAAAGTCTTTTCGTCGTATGGTTTGATTGTGTTTCCTTGCATGTTTCCCAGGTATGTGATTGATACTACAGCTCAACCTGTAGAAAACAAGGCCTACAGAATCAAAGCAAAAAAAAAAGCAGCACTTGTAGCATAGACTCATCAAACCAGTATAACTACCTCTTATAATTATCCCATGTAACAACCCTTTATACTCCCTTTCTCACAATGTATATTGTTGCTGGGAGTGTGAGAAAGCATCTACTCACTCTGTTGTAGAATAAAAATAAAAAGACGGTAATGTGAAAAGGGGAAAAAAGCTTATAACTGTAAGCAGAGAGACCAACACCAATCCACCTAAGCAGGAACATCTAATTTCCACTGAGCTGCTCTTTAAGTTGCCCTCCGTTCCTCTTTTAAAGGGGCTAAAAAAAAGTTGAGCCCTGCCTTTGTAAGAAGAGGGAAATGTCCTAGCAGATCTGCGCTCTCATTCTTTTTCACCTTGTTTCGTCTCTCTCTACGTCTCACCTTCTCCCACATTGTCCAGTATCTTCTCTACCAACGGAGACTCATCCCTCCCAGAGAAGCTTTGGTTCAACATTCACTCCAAGCACTTTTTATGAGTCTTTCTTCAAAAACTTTTCAAATAGCTTTTTTTTCTGTGTAAAAAAAAAACAGGAATGCACAAAAAATATCACTTTTCAAAAACACCCCAGTCTGCCCTAATCCCAAATATGTATGTTTGAGCTCATTAACCTCCAACCACAGACACACACACACTTACACACACACATTCTCACGATAACATACACAAAAATATCCCAGGAAATGCACTCAGCACCTCCCATTCAAATAAATACAGTCCTGCAGTGACTGACTTGGCAACATGATCACGTCCTGTTGAGACTTTTACGTCGTCTGCGTGCGGTTTGGAGTGGCGTTCGATTAATGTGGGTATTATGATTATTGTGTTTAACCAGGGTCTTAACTCTGTTCTCTTTTTTTCTGCTTGGTTGCACTGTCCATCACAGGATTTTCTTAGCCATGATAATAGCTTTTTTAAATCTAGTTCTCTGTTAATGTGCTCTCTAGGTTTGGCGGCTGACCCCAGTCTCTCTGTCTCTCTCTAAAATCTCTCTCACTCGTCGCAGGCCGCTGTCGCTCACGCAGTCTGGTAGAAGTTGTCTGCCTCCAGGTTGTTATGTTTCTGCATGCTGTAATAACCACTGTAGCGTGAGTCGGGGTCGGCGATGCGTAGCATGCGCTGGGAGCTGTCCACCTGTACCTTCGTCCCTTTCTGGCAGTCAACGTATACCAGCTGGTTATTCAGACACGTGGGCTAGAGCAAGAACACAAACAGGACAGTGAGCAGTGTTATCTCACAAGTACATACACACATTTTATCCTGATCACAATTATCATAAATCAAAACACTTAAAGAATCACAAGCTCTTGTAATATATAGTCGTTGGTTCTTCCACTGCTGCCTGTTCAGGGTCACCACAGGGGATCATCCCTTTTGGTTTTGGCTCAGGTTTTATGCCGTATGCCCTTCCTGATGCAAGCCTAACATATTATCCGGGCTTGAGACCGGCACTGAGAGTTCACACCTCGGTGGCTGGGTTGGTTCCCTGCCCAGGCCACGGTGGTGAGAGGTGAGAGCACAGGATCCTGCTGCTGGACCACCAGGGAACAAGCTGCTATACTATGTAATAATGAGCTTCTCTCCACCGTGTAAACACTGCCGCTTATTGAACATCCTGACTCTCAGAGCTGGACAAATCTGTCACCCAGAACAAGCAGACACACCAGTTTATCACTGACAGTTAGCCATCAGACAGGAAAGTTCACTAGGCTGTTGGGATAATAATCACAACTAACTCTACTCTTTATATTAATAAAACGTAACATGCTTCACATACTTGTACATATATCTTCTCAGTAGCATTACTGAATCCTGTACCTGCTGCACTAGGCACATGGTTGAAAAAGTTTTTTTTTTTTTTTTACTATGTATAATTAGTGTGAACAGATGGATCTTTCTAGAACCAGAAATACATTTTAAAGTGTGGACTCAGTGAGCAGAATAGAGATTACGCAACAAAAAAAATCCCTACATTTTACAATAAACTACAGGAATCCCACTGAGTCAAGTTCTGGCTAATTTTCCATAGTCTCTGTGCACATAATTATTCTGTTACACCTTGGAATGAAATGATGTGATTTGCTGCCTTTTAGCAGAGATAACTAAGTTTCTAGACAAGCATTACATTATTGTACATCTCACTTACTTGCCTGGTGTCGTAGCTAATAGATTTATAATTTGTTCACTTGATCCTTGCACTCGTACCTTAGAGGGTGTATGGTAGCAAGGCACATGCATCCACTGTTTCCTCTGGTTGACTAGTAGCAAAGCGGCGATGGTGAGCACCATCATGAGGATGGGCAAAGCCACCCAGGCCCAATGAAGGCTGGCATCCTCACTAGGCACTGGTGTCTTCCCGTCCAGATACGGCATCTGCAGGCTGCCAAAGTCCCCTGCTGAAGCACACACCAATTAGCAAGCTTAAAGCTATAACAAATACGCTCTCTTACACTTATTAATCTTTAAATTTAATTTATATCCCAGGACGCACGCAAACACATTTGAAATGTGAAAACTGACACATTTAACTGCAAAAAAAGGTTTTTCGGCATTCTATTTTTTGAAGTGATTATAATAGTTTACTGATTTGATTAATCACACATTCAAAACCCAAATTAATTAATAAATCATATGTACTCAAATAGAAGTACAAAAAAATATATGTTCTTGCATATCCCATTCCAAAATCATGAGAATTAACAAGGGCTTGTCAACCCTTTGCTGCTTTGAAGTCTTTCCACTAGATTTTGTACTGTAGCTATGGGGATTTACCCATTTAGCCACAAGAGTATTACAGATAGAAGCCTCTGATGTTGAGAAGGCAGTGCTTGCAGCAAGAATTTTAGTTCATCCCAAAGGTGTTTAGCTGGGTTTAGATCAGGACTCTTCGCAGACCTGCAGTGTTCGTTCGACCTTGGTACACTGTGACTTTCTGGAGCTTGCATTGTGCACAGTAGCTTTGTCACACTGGAACAGGTGACAGAAAGGTGATACAGCTCAGCGAAGTGAAGGTCAAATCTTACTGCTATAGTATACAAAGACAACTGAGACAATTGTGTGGCAAATGAGGAACTGTGTATGTGTGTGAAGTTCAGGTGTCTGCATATTTCTGGGTATATAATGTGCCCTAATAAGATTATTAATATACATCATCACTAATAAGATCGTGTTTATTTTATGAATCTGAACCTACATTGTATCTGCGAATTAGGATTCACTTAAGCACCTCTGGGCAGGATGTTATTAAAGCTGAAATCAGTATAGTTCCATCTTAAATACTTAAATACATTCTGCTTAAGAAAGTCATTTAAATAACACATACAGAAGCTATTCACAATCCATCATCATCCTGCAAACAGTGTCAACATCTGCATCACTAAAGTATACACACACACCTAGAAATTTTTTTTATTGAGAATATGTGGAATAAAAAGTTGCTGTTTATACTGTATATTTAAAAAAAAAATATTTGTGTAACGATTGTAATACTGGGAACTGAGCAGTGTGGATGTCCATCTGCTAAATAAAAAATAAAAAACTGCCCTAGAACTGTTGCCAAATGTAGCAGGAAACTGACTACCACAAATGTTGGAATGTGTTTGTATTGAACTCTGACCTCTAAACTGGGGCATGATGTCATTCTCGCTATGTGTAGGCCAGGCAGGTCGATGATGTCTGTCTCCGTGCTGGTCCGTCTTCTCTATCGGAACGTTAGTAGGGACTGTTTCTGTAATACAAATGCACATAGTTTTATTTCCAGTTTTTAAATCCATAGTATCTAAGTACAAATCTCTATTTCTTTAGGCATATTGTGCTACATAACTAACATTTTATGCATAATAAAGAAAT